>NC_091125.1:150579120-150789120 GCF_040183065.1 Periplaneta americana | reverse complement strand
CCCACTCCATACTACAGTATAATGCTTGCAGTGTCAAACTGTGGACATGTGCGGTTGTTACTTGTATTGTTTTCGATGTTCTAAGTACCGGTAGTTGCTCAGAACGCGCCAGTTAAGAAGGCACTGCCGTGGCATTGATCGCGTTCCCTCATTCTCCGAGAGCAGAAAGCCGAGTCGAGGGCTGTAAGGACGAGGAGCATATTTAGCCCTTGTGTGGGGGAACTCTTATCCTGAATGCATGGCGCAGGGTGCCAGATCAATACCCTGTGCGTGGTACAGTATCAGGTGCGTCCGCCCCAACTGCGTCCGATTATTAAACAAGGCCAGATATTATGTAGGGTACATCACGGGACGCAAAAACTGAGAGCTGCAAGCGATGCGACGAGAGAGAAGGGGCAAGTTGGGACATGGACTAATTAAGGAGTGGAAGAAAATATAAAAAAACAAAGACAAAAAGGGAGAAAAGAATAAATGAAGGAGTAAGTAAAGGAAGAATAAATAAAGTAATTAATGGTTCAATAAATTAATGAATCAGTGGATGAGTGAATAGAATGAATAAAGTATATGTAAGTTTAATAAAAAATGAATAAGTGGTGAATGCATGGATGAGTGTGTGGATGAATGGATATATGATTTGGATGGATGGATGGATGGACGGATGGATGAATGGATGGATGGATGGATGGATAAGTGGGTGGGTGGATAGGTGGATAAATGGGTGAGTGGGTGGATGAATGGATAAATGGGTGAGTGGGTGGATGAATGGATAAATGGGTGAGTGAATGGATGGATAAATGGGTGAGTGAATGAATGGATAAATGGGTGAGTGGGTGAATGAATGAATAAATGGGTGGGTGGGTTGGTGGATTAATGGTTAAATGGGTGAGTGAATGGATGGATAAATGGATGAGTGGGTGAATGAATGAATAAATGGGTAGGTGAGTTGGTGAATGAATGGATAAATGGGTGAGTGAATGGATGGATAAATGGGTGAGTGAATGAATGGATAAATGGGTGAGTGAAAGAATGGATAAATGGGTGACTGAATGAATGGATAAATGGGTGAGTGGGTGAATGAATGAATAAATGGGTGGGTGGGTTGGTGGATGAATGGTTAAATGGGTGAGTGGATTGATGGATGGATAAATGGGTGAGTGGATGAATGGATAAATGGGTGGGTGGATGCATGAATAGATAAATGGGTAGGTGGATTGGTGGGTGAATGGTTAAATGGGTGAGTGGATGGATAAATGGGTGAATGGATAAATGGGTGGGTGAATGGATAGATGGATGGATGGAAGGATGGATGGATAAATGTGTGAGTGGTGGATGAATGGATAAATGGTTGGGTGGATGAATGGATGAATAAATGGCTGAGCGGATGAATGGATGACTGGGTGGGTGGATAGATGGATGAATAAATGGGTGGATGGATGGATGGATGGATGGATGGATGGATGAGTGAATAAATGGCTGAGTGGATGAATGGGTGGGTGGATGGATGAATGAATAAATGAGTGGGTGGATGGATGAATAGATAAATGGGTGGGTGGGTTGGTGGATAAATGGTTAAACGGGTGAGTGGATGGATGGATAAATGGGTGAATGGATAAAAGAGTGAATGGATGCATGGATGGATGGATGGATGTGTGAGTGGTGGATGGATGGATAAATGGTTGGGTTGATGAATGGATGAATAAATAGCTGAGCGGATGAATGGATGAATGGGTGGATGGATGGATGGATGAATGAATGAATGAATGAATGAATGAATGAATGAATGAATAAATAAATGGCTGAGAGGATAAATGGATGAATGGGTGGGTAGGTGGATGGATGAATGAATAAATGGGTGGGTGGGTGGATGGATGGATGAACGGGTGGATGAATAAATGGCTGAGCGGATGAATGGATGAATGTATGGATGAATAAATGGGTGGGTGGATGGATAAAATGGATGGATGGATGGGTGGGTGGGTAGGTGGATAGGTGGGTGGGTGGTTGGTGGAAAAACGTAAAATAGAAGCTTTTGAAAAAATCATACTTTTAAATATCATTTCCAGTGATAAGTAGCCTGACAGGAATTGGCAAAAAATAACTTACCATTGAATTCAGAGTGTAAGATAATATACAAGTATTATGTTATTAGGTCAAAATCGGTTTTTGAACGAAGTAGTAGGTTTTGGAAACAAACCATTCCATCGTTTTTTTTTTCAAAAACTAATTTCGAACGTATATTGTTGCAACAATGATATTTCTACATACAAAGGATGAAAATTGTGCATGAATTAGAAAAAAATTCAAATTTAACCATCATCTGCCATTAAATGCCGTTTATTTAGACTTCGTAACTTACATCCAATTAATCTTGCACAGGACAGGGACCGATGGCGGGCTTAAGTGAGGGCGGCAATGAACCTGAGGGTTCCTTAAAAGCCTTTGTAAGTAAGTAAAAGTGAAAATTTTGTCCCGTTTCATCCTTTCTGTGGTGAACATTTTTGACCCACCATTAGATATGCACAAGCAGTAGCATTCCCTGATCATGTGGAGCAGGACCACCTCTTAAAACAACACAACGAAAAAATAAGTGACATAAGTCAGTTTTTATGAATGGACATAAATCCTTACTTTTCTGTCGGGAGTCCAACCGCTGTATTTATAGTCTACAAAGCCATTGGAAAGGAACAAAACACTGAATGATTTAACTAGTTTTTTCACTCTTAAAAGATAAACTTGGGAATTAGAGTTCCCAGCAGAATGGAGTGACACAGTAACACAGGGCTGAAGGGCTCGCATGCCTCCGAGCCGGCAGTCGTGAGACGCAAATATATTACGGCATGAGGACACGTCGGCCCCGGAGACGGATGGGCGCCATTACGAGCGCAGATAAGGGATGAACCCGCGCCCACAGAATACCAAGTGGACGAATTAATTTCCTATCGTGGCAGAGTGGTCACATCTCGACACACGGCGACTGCCTCAGCAACGGCTAACTCACCTTCTTTTCTGAGTCCTGTGCTGTGAAAGCCTGATGTAAGGAGAGCGAACACTGCATGAATTATTGTAATTAATAATGCACACAAAAAGAACACAACAGCGATTTTCTTATGTAAATCCTATTGTTAGTATTACCTTAATTTCGTAACCTAGCGAACACAAAAAGAACACAACAGCGATTTTCTTATGTAAATCCTATTGTTAGTATTACCTTAATTTCGTAACCTAGCGAACACAAAAAGAACACAACAGC
Organism: Periplaneta americana; assembly: GCF_040183065.1. Classification (NCBI taxonomy): domain Eukaryota; kingdom Metazoa; phylum Arthropoda; class Insecta; order Blattodea; family Blattidae; genus Periplaneta; species Periplaneta americana. The sequence continues at coordinate 150,785,870 of NC_091125.1, read as the reverse complement.
GATTTTCTTATGTAAATCCTATTGTTAGTATTACCTTAATTTCGTAACCTAGCGAACACAAAAAGAACACAACAGCGATTTTCTTATGTAAATCCTATTGTTAGTATTACCTTAATTTCGTAACCTAGCGAACACAAAAAGAACACAACAGCGATTTTCTTATGTAAATCCTATTGTTAGTATTACCTTAATTTCGTAACCTAGCGAACACAAAAAGAATATAACAGCGATTTTCCTATGTCAGTTTTAGTTTCACCTTAATTTCGTATTGTAGTAAACATAAAAAGATTATAACAACGATTTTCTTATGTCAGTTTTAATATTACCTTAATTTCATATCCTAGCAAACAAAAATAATATAACAGGGACTTTCTTCCGTCAGTTTTAGTATTAGGCGTACCTTAATTTCGTATCCTAGCGAACACAACAAGAATATAACAGTGATTTTCTTATGTCAGTTTTAGTTTCACCTTAATTTCGTAATCTAGTAAACATAAAAAGATTATAACAACGATTTTCTTATACCAGTTTTAGTATTACCTTAATTTCGTATCCGAGCAAACATAAAAAGATTATAACAGCGATTTTCTTTTGTCAGTTTAATATCGCCTTCATTTCGTAACCTAGGAAACACTACAAGAATATAACAGCGATTTTCTTGTGTCAATTTTAGTATTACCAGGACGGTATTACCTTAATTTCCTATCTTAGCAAACAAAAATAATATAACCGCGATCCTATTATGTCAGTTTTAGTTTCACCTCAATTTCGTATTCTAGTAAACATAAAAAGATCATAACAACGATTTTCTTATGTCACTTTTAGTATCGCCTAAATTTCGTATCCTCGCAAACACAAAAAGATTATAACAACGATTTTCTTATGTTAGTTTAATATCGCCTTCATTTCGTAACCTAGCAAACACAAAAAGAATATGACAGCGATTTTTTATGTCAATTTTAGTAACACCTTAATTTCGTATCTTAGCAAACACAAAAAGATTATAACAACGATTTTCTTATGTTAGTTTAATATCGCCTTCATTTCGTCACCTAGCAAACACAAAAAGAATATGACAGCGATTTTCTTAGGTCAGTTTTAGTATCACCTTAATTTCGTATCCTTGGAAACGCAAAAAGAATATAACAGCGATTTTCTTATGTCAGTTTTAGTATCACCTTAATTTCGTATCCTTGGAAACGCAAAAAGAATATAACAGCGATTTTCTTATGTCAGTTTTAATACTACCTTAATTTAGTATCCTAGGAAACACAAAAACAATATAACAGCGATTTTCTTATGACAGTTCTAATACTACCTTAATTTCGTATCCTAGAAAATACGAAAAGAATATAACAGCAATTTTCTTATGTCAGTTTTAGTATTACCTTAATTTCGTATCCTAGGAAACACAAAAAGAATATAACAGCAATTTTCTTATGTCAGTTTTAATACTACCTTAATTTCGTATCCTAGGAAACACAAAAACAATATAACGATTTTCTTATGTCAGTTTTAGTATTCTTATATCAGTTTTAGTACTACCTTAATTTCGTATCCAAGCAAACACAAAAACAATGTAACAGCGATATTCTTATGTCAGTTTTAGTATCACCTTAATTTCGTATCCTAGCAAACACAAAAACAATATAACAGCGATATTCTTATGTCAGTTTTAGTATCACCTTAATTTCGTATCCTAGCAAACACAAAAACAATATAACAGCGATTTTTATGTCAGTTTTAGTATCACCTTAATTTCCTGTCCTAGCAGACACAAAAATAATGTAACAGCAATTTTCTTATGTCAGTTTTAGTATCACCTTAATTTCGTATCCTAGCGAACACAAAAAGAATATAACAGCGATTTTCTTATGTCAGTTTTAGTATCACCTTAATTTTGTATCCTAGCAAACACAAAAACAATATAACAGCGATTTTTATGTCAGTTTTAGTATCACCTTAATTTCCTGTCCTAGCAGACACAAAAATAGTGTAACAGCAATTTTCTTATGTCAGTTTTAGTATCACCTTAATTTCGTATCCTAGCGAACACAAAAAGAATATAACAGCGATTTTCTTATGTCAGTTTTAGTATCACCTTAATTTTGTATCCTAGCAAACACAAAAACAATATAACAGCGATTTTTATGTCAGTTTTAGTATCACCTTAATTTCCTATCCTAGCACCTATCCTAGCAGACACAAAAATAATGTAACAGCGATTTTCTTACGTCAGTTTTAGTATCACCTTAATTTCGTATCCTAGCAAACACAAAAACAATATAACAGCGATTTTTGTGTCAGTTTAGTATCACCTTAATTTCCTATCCTAGCAGACACAAAAATAATATAACAGTGATTTTCTTATGTCAGTTTTAGTATCACCTTAATTTCGTATCCTAGTAAACACAAAAACAATATAACAGCGATTTTTATGTTAGTTTTAGTATCACCTTAATTTCCTATCCTAGCAAACACAAAAATATGTAACAGCGATTTTTATGTCAGTTTTAGTATCACCTTAATTTCGTATCGTAGCAAACACAAAAATAATGTAACAGCGATTTTCTTATGTTAGTTTTAGTAGAGACTGGATTAAATCCTTAGTAATCTTTGCAGTTGTATTCTCTTCAGCTCTAATTAACAATAACAACAATCCAAGTTCTCAAGTGACGATAGAAAACAAAAGATGTGAGAACACATGAATGAGATGTATAAACAATTGGAGACCTAACATTCTAAATGTGCTAAGTGCCTGTTTTTCATATTGCATTTTATTCAATCTAAGGGAGAAACATCCATATGAGAATATCATACTAAATTGTCTTTGTCGTAGCTCAACTTTGACTCATGCGTGCGCTAAAAGACGGTGTTGTCGGTATCTCAACATGCATTTCGCTATTTCTTTTATTGAATATCTCAGAAAGTTGTTTTTTGACATTTAGAATGTTAGGTACTCAATTGAATACTCTTTAAAATTTAAGTAGACTGTCGTAATATTGCGATGCCATTTGAAATTTCAAAGGGGGTAGAGGTGAGGGGGTGAAACCTAAATGCAATTAACACTGGTTTTAAACTTTTCCTCAATATCTAAATGGATATTGTTTAACCCTTAAATTCGCAAAGTATCTTATAGGATACAACATGTTAATAGGCTATATGCTATAATTTTAATAGAACAATAGAAAAAAATTGGTAAGAAAATTAAAATTACACAATACTATAATATTATTAATTGATGAACTAGTGGACTTACTCGTGTTAAATATGAAATATCTGTCCGGCTTACAGCTGTTTCAGTGCTTCACGCACCATCACCAGAGCCTACTAGATCGCGGCGTCATCTCGAACTTCTCTGCCTGTTAGGAGGGTGTGTTTTATTGTTGGAAGGTGTTGAATTGTGGAGTCGAATAGTGTGTGTGTACTGAAATTGATCTGTGTGTTGAGGATTTGATCGGGGTGTGTTTTAGTGTGTTTGTATATTTCATATTGTTCCAGTGTGTTGAGTTTTTGGTTCTTGGGTTGTGTGTGTAGGATTTCCATGTCCGTATTTATGTTATTGTATGTATGGTTAGTATTGGTTATGTGATCGGCGTATGTAGATGTATTGTGTCCTCTGGTTATAGCTTTAATGTGTTCTTTGTAGCGTGTTTGGAATGATCTGCCTGTCTGTCCTATGTAGAACTTGTCGCAACTTCTGATGATGGTGCGTGAAGCACTGAAACAGCTGTAAGCCGGACAGACATTTCATATTTAACACGAGTAAGTCCACTAGTTCATCAATTAATTATATTCAAGTGTTAAAAGTGGTGTACGCAAGATTCAAAATGGACTATAATATTGTACGACATACAAAATATGGACATTGCGATAGTTGTTTTCTTTACAGTCCGACACGATTTAATAAACTAGTGTGAGAAATTAAGTTTTGCCAATTTAAGGGTTAAATTAAATTTAATTGAAATGAATTATTATTTATACTGGGAAGTTTTGAAAATGAATGCCTGGTATGTAGTTAACATAGATTGTATTAAGGTGACATAAGAAGACTGACTCTAGGGTTCAATTGTAATTAATAAGACGTCATTTATAAAATGAAGTTAACGGCGATTTCACTCCATAGATTTCAGTGTTGACATGATTTTCTTCAGTTCTCATGGTTTTCCGTTCTGTGTTGCAGGGACCGGAACTTTCGGACGAGTCTGCCTTTGCCGCGAGAAATCTACCAAGAAGTACGGTGCGATGAAGATCCTGGCTATCAGTGACGTCATCAGGCTGAAACAAGTGGAGCATGTTAAGAACGAGAAGAACATTCTGCAGGAGATTCGACATCCTTTCATCGTAAACTTGTGAGTATCATTGTATGATTTGTCTAAGCGACAGAGATGTAGTAAACCACTGCTGTTACCTATGCCGCTGTTATGAGTTACGAAAAAAAAAAATAAGGACGGAGAAGCCATATATCTGTGGTCGTCAGCAATCGCTGAAATGGATATCGGGTAAGGAGTGTATCGAAATATGCACCGTGATGCAGAAGGGAGAGGGAGAAAGCCGTCGTAGCTGTAGACGAGGACGCTATTTTCCGCAGCGTTAAACATTAGCATGTCGTAGCTCCTATGATAGTCGATCAATCGCGGTGTAATTTTAAGGATTCATAGATAAATGTCTAAGGGAAGCATAGAAAAAAATCCGAAATCAAAAACTTTTTTTGGAAAGTGAGAAAAAAATACTAACTTCGAAGCCATCTGTTCAAAATAAAAATTGACACGCTCAAAAGTTGATAAGCGGCAAACTTTTTTATTTTTCACTTTAGGTGAGGAGTCAAAGCGAGAGAAATGTTTACAAAGAATGGAAATTATTTTTAAAAGTGGTTGCTATTCAAAATCTGTACTAGTTTCTGTCTTACGGCGAATTAAACAAAGGAGTATTTTCGCCTGGCGGACTTCAGTGTGCAGAGTGGCTAAACTGTGGATTTTCATCAATCGCGGTGATTTCAAATTTATTTTCGAAATGTTTCCATTGCTTAAAGTTTTCCAGTTAATCGTGAGTTCATGCTGATTAAACACTAGTATGACATACTTTAAAATTCAGAAAAATGAAAAGAGTATCATAGTAGTCTTTATATTTATTATGGGTATTACTATCACTATTATTATTATTATTATTATTATTATTATTATTATTATTATTATTATTATTATTATTATTATTTGGACTGTCCTGTTTCAGTTTCCTGCCTTAGCACAAGAGCCATTCCCCTTCAAATCTGTTAAGATTTCATATGGTTATCGCCAATTTTTTTTTTTTTAATTTTCCGGGCGCTTTTAACTGTAAAATAAATTTGATCCGTGTATATTTTTTCCAGTAATCTAATTTCGGAAGATCTTAAATTACGAAATTTCCGAAAAACCGTTTGTGCCAATATTCTTCGGATCATTCATATTGTAACGTTTTACAATAAATAACAACAAATAACAATTACTTGGACTATTACGAACAACAATGAACTGTTAATCTTAACTAATATTCACAAAGCACTATTTACAACACAGAATTGTCAGTTCTCAGTTCACAGCTCGTTTGTCTTGGCAAGTTCTTCTAGCTCAGTCACTCGCGTTCACAGAATCCCGAACCCCAGACCTTCAGAGACAGTCCACTGTACTCGAACTCAGGTCCCTCCAACTGCGGTCCACTGCACTCGAACTCAGGCCTTCGGATGCTGACACAGTTGCGGACGCACACTCAAGTTGAACTCCGGTACACAAGACTGGCTGGCTTGCTCTGTTCACTGACTGTAACAACGCTGGCTTACTGACTGGCTGAATAAACTGCTCAAGTTCACTCACGTTTCTTCTTTTATAACTAAACCATAGTTGCGAGAAAGTACGAGTTCTGGATATTTCCAAACGTGTGTCCATTCTCGAATCATCCGGATATCTCTTCTCTCTGCCGCAGTCGCTCTGTCCCCTTTCTCCCCACCATAGCACATGCCACAGGAAGCAGATGCGCGCGCAACCTCCGCTCTCCTCTCCACGCCGCGCGTCGTCCACCAGTGCTCCGTGGAGCCCGTGTCGACTCACGCGCGACCTGCTCTCTTGCAGGACGCTGGTCGTGAGTTCGAATCTCACGTCGCTGTCACAATATTATTTAGTCTTCGGCTCAGCTGAAACTAGGGTTTAATCCACAGTCGCATTTGTCGCATTTTGCTACTCGACTTCTAAAAATGCAACAAACTTTGAATGTAAATGTGCAAAAATGCGATAACCACATTGGACTTCAGAAACGAAGATGGTAATGGAGAAAATGAAATCAGAGATGTGTTTGATCTAATCTGAATTTAAATGAACAATGGCAATATTCAAAAAGAAGTATTGAGTAATAGATGGTCAGGAATTTGATTTCAAAGCGTTGGTGCAATTCATGTAAGTTAAGTGAACAATTTCTTCTAATTGATTTATATAATTCCATCGCATACTGAAAATTGTGAGCGAGGATTTAGTTGCATGAATCTTGTAAAAACTGAAATTAGAAACAGTCCTTCAGTAAAAAGAGTTAGCACTCTGCTAACAATAAATATTGAAGGGGCTACTAGTAATGAATTTCAATGTTTAGAGTGCCCATAAAATAACGTATTTTAATGTGATGTAAATTCAGCAGTAATTGATTCTAAACATACCTACGTATAATGATTTACTTACATAAGCATATCTAGAGTGTGAAAAGATGGATTGAGAGTAATAGAACTCCAAGAAACAAATTACATGGCTTTTTGTTTCTGCATGATTTATTAATTTTATCTCTCTGCACAATTATTTATAATATTACACAGGCATTTCGTAATTTGCACAAATATAGCCTAATTTTTCATTTGTGCATTTTTGCGATAATTATTTATTTTCTAACTTAAACCTTGGATGAAATAAAAATCCCAGTGAAATGATGAGATATTCTACATATCTACATTACATCAGTGTAAAGTTTGGTTTCATAAAAATGGTTTTTTTATCAACGATGAAAAAACACACATGCTGACATTTACTAAAAAAGATATTAGTGAGTGTAACCAAGAGGATATTAAACTGTTAGGTTTCCTCATAGATAGACATCTATCTTGGAAATCACGTATTAGGTATGTATGCATTAAGTTATCTTCTGTAACCTATTTGTTAAAAAAATTGATGAACATTGTTAGTTTTGAATATGTTCGAAATGCATACTTTGCCTTTTTTTTAAGTGTATTCAGATATGGACTTATTTTGTGGGGAAATTCTAGTGATATTACAGACATTTTATTAATTCAAAAGAAAGTTATTAGAATACTGACAGCTTCAAAAAGTAGAACACCCTATAGACCTCTGTTCAAACAGACAGGTATTCAGACCGTCATAAATCTGTACATATATGATGTTCTAGTGTTTATGAAAGAACATTTGCAGGACTTTAATATGAGAAGTGAGATACACAATCATACAACGAGGAATAGGCAATTATTAGATTATCCACTTTGTAGACTTAGTGTGACAAAAAAATACCATAAATTGATTGGAATCAAATTATTTAATAAGTTCCCTATAAACATTCAACTTCTTCCTGTTCAAAGTTATAAAACAAAATTGTACAGTTGGTTAATTAAAAACCCACTTTACTCAATAAATGAGTTCTTTGAAATTGACATACATTTTTAAACAATGCAGTTTTAAATGTTATGGTTGTTGAATAATTTCGAGGGAAAAATTGTTCCGGGGCCGGGTATCGAACCCGGGACCTTTGGTTAAACGTACCAACGCTCTCCCACTGAGCTACCCGGGAACTCTACCCGACACCGATCCAATTTTTCCCTCTATATCCACAGACCTCAAAGTGGGCTGACAACCGTTAAGCAACCAACATTTGAGTGCACACTAACTCTGTATGACTTTAAATTGTGGTTTTCTGTTACGTACAGTGGCGTGTATTATGCAACTTAAGCTTTTAGGAATAACTCCCTGTAAAGTTAATTTGAATAATTTCGAGGGAAAAACAATATAATGATTGGTGTCGGGTAGAGTTCCCGGGTAGCTCAGTGGGAGAGCGTTGGTACGTTTAACCAAAGGTCCCGGGTTCGATACCCGGCCCCGGAACAATTTTTCCCTCGAAATTATTCAAATTAACTTTACAGGGAGTTATTCCTGAAAGCTTAATTTGTGTTATGGATGTTGTTTCTTAATTTTTTTTTAATAATGAGATTTTAAATGAAACCTAGTGGTAAATCAATTTACATTTAAATTTCAATGTATTAATGAACAGAGCAAATTGCACTACCTTATGTTGCATTTATTCAGTTTATTATTAGCCTCTGTTTGTAATATTCTTAATTAGTTATTAAACATATGACAATTAGTACTTGATACTGTCTTTTATCTAGTAAATATAGTACTTTTAACTTTATATTATGTAATTTGATAAATATCTACATTGTTTTTATAATTAAAATTTTATTTTGTTTATCTATGAAATGTATTGCAGTAAGATTGTAACATTTGACAATGTCTATAGTGAAGTTTTTCATTCAATGACAATAAAGATTATTATTATTATTATTATTATTATTATTATTATTATTATTATTATTATTATTATTATAAGAATTTGTGGCTTGTTCACTTCTTTCACTGGACCCCTCAGTAATTTCAGAAGGTTTTAAGTTATTGACATTATAGACGAACATGTTGAGTATTTATTAATTATATAAAATATGCTTGTTTGAATGCATACGTGGACATTGTGTGCATCTAAACTAATATTGCTGATGTAATTTCTGGCACGAACGAAACCCCGCCACTGGAATACTGCATACTCGCCAGCAGCTACGGATGCCCTAGCGTGCTCGCGGGTAAGAGACGCTAACCCGAGGGTGCACTGTGCTGATGACCGCTTCGGTAGATGGTAATGTGACTGTTGTGCTTTGCAGGCGATGGCACTACCGGGACGCCACCTGCCTCTACATGCTGTTCGACTACGTGTGCGGCGGCGAACTGTTCTCCTACCTGAGGAACGCGGGACGCTTCAGCACCAGCACGGGTGAGGACTCATAGTATCACAGTCTAGTATATACAGTCGCGAAGCTCAATACGTAGTAAATATGCAAACATTAGATAGTTGCTCACCACTAGGATCGCTAATATCGCGTCATTACAGGCAATGCAAATTAGTACCGTCAAAGTCTATTGTTTCTAGCACTCTCAAAACTCAAGCTTCGTGACTGTATATAGTAGACTGTGATGGTACTGTATTCAATAGTAGCGTGTTCTTTTTACTTTGGTCATTATTTCTTCTCTTTTAACGTAGCACTACATCAGTGGCGATTTCTCTTAAGGAGCACAGGAGCAATGCACCACCTCTTCAAATAACGCATGTTTTTAAATGTATGTCAATCAGCTACAGTAGACTATGTGAGCGACATAATTCTTTATTATAATACTACGTAAAAATAACACTGCACGTGTACTGGTCTTGTTGACGCCTGGGACTTACGTTTACCGCTCGACACTTGCGACACACTGTTCCATTGGAGCATGCGCATTAGTATTGTTTCACTGGCAGGCTTTGGAGCGTGGTAGGGAGGCATGTAGGTTCGTTCCAACAAGCGGTTCATGGATCAGTTCATGTACGGTTCCTGTACCATCTTATGCGCATGCGCTAGTTGAGCATCTGCTATGGGATTGAAACTGGACTGGACGCTGTTGGAACGCTTTCGCGGATCGCTATGTACTAAATCCAGAGATGTTATAACTGTGATCATCTTTGCTAAGAACGGGATGCTTATTATTATCGTTTCGCAGCTAATTCTAATTGCAGAAAATAGAATTTCGATCATTTTCTATAAAAAGATGACAAAAAAATATGGAAGGCAAGAATTCCGATAATTCAACGTCGTGTACTGGGAGACTCTCATCTAAAAATAGTTATTTTTTTAATTATCAATGTATGTACGTTATTTATTATATTTTTAATCAAAGCTGCACGTTGAAATTGTAATTAACTGTTTCAATATCCAAATAATTTCCATTCCCTTTCTTTTAGGCGAAACTTTAAATTAAATCTCTAGTTTTATTATTCGTCTGTACTGTCACTTTTCATCTTTAACGTTCAATGATGTGAACAGTCGATCATGCCTTTCTTCAGTATCCAGGAGACGTTGGTGAGCTTATGCGCATGCGCGTCTTGCTTACTCTTCCGTACATGCCTCAATCCACGGACTATTTCTGACCGTTCCGAACCCGTGTCAAAAGCTTGTTGGAACGCCCGACTGCAGTTCATGTTTCCGGTTCAGGACTGGTTCGGATTGTGTTGGAACGCTTTTTTTGTACTGCGCATGCTCACGATGGTTACGGACGGTTCCTGACTGCTGTTGGAACAATGTGCATAAGAGGGGTTAGGAGCACTTTCAGATGTGTTCTCAAGCTGTCTGCAGTAGTAGTTAGATCGTTACATCACAAACGTTACAATGAATAAATAGTGTGCAAAATCTTTTAAATATGTAATTTTCTGTAAGACCTTTACACGAAAGATCAAAATAAAGAAGATGGGTACACCTACACATGAGGTTCGTTCCAACAACAGTCAGGAACCGTCCGTAACCATCGCGAGCATGCGCAGTACAGAAAAAGCGTTCCAACAAACTCCGAACCAGTCCTGAACCGGAAACATGTACTGCAGTCGGGCGTTCCAACAAGCTTTTGACACGGGTTCGGAACGGTCAAAAATAGTCCGTGGATTGAGGCATGTACGGAAGAGTACTCAAGACGCGCATGCGCATAAGCTCACCAACGTCTCCTGGATACTGAAGAAAGACATGATCGACTGTTCACATCATTGAGGTTAAGGATGAAAAGTGACAGTACAGACGAATAATAAAACTAGAGATTTAATTTAAATTTTCGCCAAAAAGAAAGGGAATGGAAATTATTTGGGTATTGAAACAGTTAATTACAATTTCAACATGCAGCTTTGATTAAAGGTATAATAAATAACGTACATACATTAATAATTAAAAAAAGAACTATTTTTAGATGAGAGTCCCCCAGTACACGACATTGAATTATCGGAATTCTTGCCTTCCACATTTTTTTAAATCTTTTTATAGAAAATGATCGAAATTCTGTTTTCTGCAATTAGAATTAGCTGCGAAACGATAATAATTAAGCATCCCGTTCTTAGCAAAGATGATCACAGTTATAGCATCTCTGGATTTAGTACATAACGATCCGCGAAAGCGTTCCAACAGCGTCCAGTCCAGTTTCAATCCCATAGCAGATGCTCGACTAGCGCATGCGCATAAGATGGTACAGGAACCGTACATGAACTGATCCATGAACCGCTTGTTGGAACGAACCTTTGAATTAAAATTACAAGTGGCGAAGCATAGTAATAGAGAAGGGAAAAGAAAATTGAACATTCGGACTTACGAAAAAGCAATATGCGGCTACAATATAAAAGACGCTGTATTTTGTTTTGCTTGCCAATTGTTCGACGGCGAACATTTATTGACAAAAACAAATACGTTTTATGAATTTTATTTATTTTTCTGTTTGAATTTAGGACTGTGCGTAGTAACTAAATAATTTTGATTATCGTTCTGCAGGTATGATTGATTTGAATCACATGAATGAAAGAATTAAAAACCACGATTCTTCAGCTGCACACATCAACAATAATGTTAAAGTAGCAGTATTGGGTCAAACAAACATACAGACACAATTGGATTTAATATTGGATTGTTGAACTTCACAATGATAAAGTTACCAAGAACAGACATGTGCGTGCGGTTTTGTGGAGCTTTTGAGTTGGCTTTAAGAGGTCACGATGACGGAGACTCATCTTTAAACGCTAGTATTTTTCTTGGCCTCATCAATTTCAGTTCTGAATTAGACGCACTCTTAAGGAACATTTGAAAAGAGCAACAGTGTTTAAGGACACATCAAACATTATGCAGAACGAAATCCTTCAAGCCATTTTGCATGTATGCCATGATGAGATTTCAAAGAAATAAAGAATGCTGTTGACCTTTTAGCAGTTAAGGCTGATGAGACGACAGACGTATCGAATGTTTGTGAACTTTGTTATAAAACGCAATATAGCTAAAACAATATTATTTACGGTGTATTGCAATAGAAATTGAACACTTTACTTTGCTATTAATGGACCTACATAGGAAACTAATTAACTGCAATTTCTTGACTAACAAAATTATGTAAATCTATACCTATATAACATATGTTAATAGTTGTGGAGTAGTTAGTATAAATAATGATAATAATAATAATAATAATAGGGTGTAATAATAATAATAATAATAATAATCATAATAATAAATATTTGTGCACCACCAGGATTATTTATCACTACACGCCACTGCACTACACTCTTGTCCGGACTAAACCCCATTTCAGTTTGGTTGATAGGCTTTCTCCTCTACTCACACTCCCTACCAACAGTGAAGGGGAAGATGCTACTGTCCATCTCACAAACGTGCGGCTAATTGACTTTCTACCACTAGTGACAAATTTTATTTCTGAAAGTGTTTACCGGTACTCTATATTTCGAAAGTCTATACTAAGCATTTATATTGAATTTTGTTGCTGTTTATAGTAACTGGCACATTAAAAGCTATTGACAACAGAAGATAAATGTTTTCTCCACCGCTAGTTGCTACTCCACAGCATACACAATGGGACAATCTACACTGTGTCGCTCCCTCTGACTTCATAATACAAACTGACATTCCTAAATGTAATTAATTATATTAGTTGCAAATATTGTAAGAACTACACAAAAATATACTCTAACATGTAATTGTCAAACATCTGTGTCACTGTATTTTATATTCACTAATGTACTTTTTTTAATAATTTATTTGCTAGTGTGTACAGCTTGGGTGGTGCAGGTATAAGAGGTAACAGCTACCAGTCTGTCACTGACGGACTCAGGACAAGTAGAAGGGGAAAGAAATGCCTTCGAATCCTCTCAACTTGTATGAAATGTCGTTTAGGTATGGGGATGTAGTTTGGAAATTGACCGTCGAGAAGAAACTGCAAATCCCTCTCGTCGTCGGGAACGACAAGACAAGGAGAAATAGAGGAGTACGAGGGAAACGAGGGGGATATTAGAAGAACAAGGGGATACGAGGAGAACGAAGAAAAGACATAGAGAACAAGGAGAAGATAAGGAGAAAGGGGGAACATAAGAGAGGAGTATAAGGGAAAGACATGGAGAATAAGGGAAAGACAAGGAGAACAAGGGGGAACGTGGAGAACAAGGGGAACACGATGAGAGCAGGAGTACACAAGGAGAGTAGAAGGAATACAAGGAAAACAAGAGGAATAAAAGGAGAACAAGGTTAATACTGAGAGGATAAGAGGAATACAAGGAGAACAAGTATAATACAGGGATAACGAGGGGAATACATGAAGAACAAGGGAAGTACATGGAGAACAATGTGAACACAAGAAGAATAAGGGGAAGATAAGGAGAAAAGGGGAATATAAGACGAGGAGAATACAGGGAGAATAAGGGGAAGGCAAAGAGAACAAGGGAAAGACATGGAGAACTAGGGAAAAACATGAAGAACAAGGGGGGAAACGTGGAAAACTAGAGGAAGTTGAGGAGAGCAGGGGGTAATACAAGGAGAACAAGATAATTAATATTGATAAGAGAAGTACAAGGAGAACGAGTGTAATACAAGGGTAACGAGGGGAATACATAGAGAACAAGGGGGAACGTGAAGAACAAGGGGAACATGAGAAAATCAGGGGAACACAAGCAGAGCAGAGAGAATACAAGAAGAACAAGAGGGATACCAGGAGAGCAAAGAAAAGGCAAGCAGAACAAGGGGGAGACATGGAGAACAATGTGAACACAAGAAGAATAAGGGGAAGATAAGGAGAAAAGGGGAATATAAGACGAGGAGAATACAGGGAGAATAAGGGGAAGGCAAAGAGAACAAGGAAGAGACATGGAGAACTAGGGAAAAACATGAATAACTAGGAGGAAAACGTGGAGAACAAGAGGAAGTTGAGAAGAGCAGGGGGAATACAAAGAGAAACAGGGAAAACAAGGAGAATAAAGACAATACAAGAACAACAACGGAAATATAAGCAGAAAGAAGGGGAATACAAGGAGAATAAATTGTTCACCTGTCGACAGGTGATCATACCCTCATATAGTTGTACATAGTGAAGTGATGCGCCTGTCGATTTTTTCTTTCCTTATTTATTCTCGTTTTCTTCTCTTATAATAACATTTTTATTATTCTCCTTTTAATTCCCTTTCTCCATACTTCTTATTTACCTCCCTCTTTTCCCTCCTCCTTGTCTTGTTTCTCCCATTCTTTCCATCCGTTTCTTCTGCTGTCCTTCCTTCTCTTACCTCCTTTCTTCTCATTTTTTTCATTTCTTCTCCTCTTCTTTCTTTTCGTTTTCGTTTATCCTGTGTCTTTTCTGCTTTTATTGTTATGTTCAATTTTTTATTTCTTTTCTCTTTTCCCTCTTGACCCTTATTTGTTTCCTTCTCCTTTATTTTACTCTTAACTCTGCCAAGTTAAATAAATCATTATTATTATTATTATTATTATTATTATTATTATTATTATTATTATTATCTTTCTACTTATTTCCACCCTTCTTCTTCTCTTTTCATTCCTTTTTACCTCGTCTCTCTTCCTTACGTTAATTTTCTTTCATTCTTGTTTCATACTTCGTGGCGTGATGCTTCCTCTTATTATTATTTTTTATAATTATTTGTCACTATTTATCTTCTCCGTGTAAATAATAGTGACGTCATCGTCATCATTATCATGCTACATTACTCCCCAATAACACAGTTTTGGTGCCTACTGCGTTGTATATTTTGCTAACTTAGCCCTGTTTTGCACTGAAGTGTCTTTTTGTTGGAAACCCCAGCAGGGCGTCATTGCAGCACTGATGGATCCATTTTGTTTCTCCTTTTGTACAAATTCTGTCCCTGTCTTTATTTTCTTCCATGATAAGCTGATAACTGTTCACATCATGACAATGAAATGCTTCATTGTTGACCTCACAAGATTTGTATTATGCAGGTGAGACAGAATTCATCAACACGGATCCATTTACACTCAAATAATGATCAGAATACGTGATCCTTAAGATCTTACTATATTGTCCTGAAGATGAACATTGGAGGTGTGAAGTCCCAGTCTGATGTTCTTTTGATTTACAAATTGTCAAAGCCTGCTATTTTCTAAACATGGTCCACTGATTAAGTTATTTCTTCATTGTTTTTATATATCGGTATCTTAGGACTAGAGCCCAGATGTTTAGGTATTTATAACAGTTAAAATAGGCAGGCAAAAAAGGCAATAAAAACTTTAAAAAAAGGCACAATAATCTTTGAAAAAGGCATTATAAATTTTTAAAAAGGCAAAATATATTTTAGCAATAAATTTAAATTATATCAACATAACTCACATATTTACTTCGTAAGTGACACATGTTGACTTATAAAATACTTTTTTTTTTCCGTGATTAACTGTCTTTTCACAAACCTTACATAACAAAACTGTTCCATCGGTTGAAAACACATGGGCACCAAATTCACTAATGTAAGCATGAATTTAATTTTCAATGGTTTACTGAATTTAGGTATTCTAGTTAACAGATCTTATACCTTCTGTCACCCGACAATAACTGACTGTTCCTCACTTAGGGTGGTCAGATTCACATCGATAAAAAAGAGGACACAAAGCTTAAAAAAGGAGGATATTGTTCGAAAGAAGAGGACAGAAAATAATATGTACTTAGATTTAGCCTTAGGCCTATATTACACTTTAAATTACGTCAATATTTATTGTATTACAAAATATTTACAGTACAGATTTAGGCTTATATCATACTTAAAAGTAAGTTAATATCTATTTTATTATAAAATAATTATGAAAAAACTTAATAATAATGATTTTACAGTTAGCTACATACGAAAGTCATGGGAACTATAATTTATTATTAAAAAGGACAGAAAATATCTATTTAGATCTATTTATTGTACTTAAAATGATGTCAAAATCTATTTTATTACAGCATACTTATGATAAAACTTAATAATATAAAATGATTTTACGGTTAACTACATTTGAAAGTCAAAGGCACTGTAATTATTATAAAAATACGTAAAAAGACAGTACAAATGTGAATTTAATATTACTTTATAATGTGTTTCAGATGTACAAATTTAAAGTAGGTTAATCAAGACATGAATATTTCCCCATACCCTCCATATTTAATATTGTTGCAGATGTTTTTCTGAAGATCCAATTTCTTGCAGTAACTTGGGTTTGCTAAAAAAAAAAAAATCTTCAAATTATACTCAACCATCGATTTTCTAGCTACCTGTGAGCAACGACCATAACAAGGAGGAACAAAGAGAATTATGAATTATAATCGTTGACAAGGAGTATATTCCGTCGATGTTGCTGCCACCTACAGGCAAATTATTTGAAAAAGGCTTCAAATCAGATAATTTAAAAATATCAGGCAAACAAGTTACGGAAAGGAGAATGTTTCTTATTTTTTTTAAATCCACCCGGACCCCGGACAACGGCCTGAAAAGGAGGATATGTCCGGACAAAAGAGGACGTCTGGTCACCCTATCCTCACTCAAATTTCTTTTTCCTGCAATAATAAGCACGTGTATCACAAAATTGTAACAGTAAGATTTGAAAATATGAAAGCTAACAATTGAAAATGCTACGTGACAACTTCTATGGGAATGCGCACATTGCGTATAACCAAGTACAGCAGAAGGGGAGAGGAAGGTAAGGAGTGTAGGCCGCGATTGCTTAGAGTTATTGTAGCAGTCGTGATGTTGCCAAATTCTTAATAGAAATATAACGATTTTGTCTAAAAGGGTGAACAAGTTAGAGGAAAAACTTGTTTAGATTTTTCAAACCTCTCCTCATGATATTACCAGTCATTTTGGTGCAGAGATTATCATCCACTCTGTATATTATAATACCGCTACAATAAAATAATTGCAGCGGCATAGATGAGGTCTTGTATGTTATACAAAACAAGAAAAAATTACAAATGCAGATATCAGATAGGACCTTGAAATATTTGAATTGGAAATATAAAAGAACAGACACATACCAACAAAATTGTAAAGAACTCTCCAGTATAAATTAACGAAGAAAGATATTCTGAACAATCTGAAATGCAGGTAATGGAGTGAGTAACATAAACACACCACGGAAGAGATTGTTGTGCAGCTGAAACAAGTTCAACAACCTAATTCATAGAAGTAGGTGGCGATAATTAAAAATATCTTATTCCGGCTCTTTTAGCTATAAACCGCAGAGTTTTACAGTCATGTGGCTCATTTCCCTCAGCAGAACCAGTTTGGGCAACTAGTTGAGCCATACTTGCACAAACGCAGCATGGCAAGTTATCAAATCCTTTTATAAGGATAATCTGTGGTCGATACACGACTCCAGCGGAAATAGTTCCGGCTGAATCCAGTAGATGGCAGACCAATGCTGTGTGCTTCCAAGGTCGCTAGATGTCGCTGTCGAACAGCTCTTCAACTGTTCATTGCTGTTGCTTAGCAACGGTTGTAAACATATGAAGTTCACGGCCACAGACAAAAGTGATCTGTAGAGCGGTGCAGACGGAGCACATGACAGACAGAATGGCATCATAGCAAGGGTTGCGACGTTACTTGGCGTGTTCCCTGTGTACAAGCGACGGTCATGTACACGATGTGTTGACGTACAGACGACACAATAGAAATGACACAGTTCCCTAACGTTTCTGCAATTAATTTTCTACAGATACTTTAATAAGATATCAAAATTGCAAATCTAATTAACCATTTCATCCTAAACAAATAATGTATACTTTACATGTGTGATTTCATACAGAACGCAAACAAAATCACTGTTTATTTGTAACGGGTTCATGATATTCTATTCGCAAAAGCACTTGAACAATTGTTTTTTGTCTTTTTCTTTTCCTTACAGTGAGTGTGAGTTATTAATGCACATGTTATACGTTATCACTTTTCTTCCAAATATTGTTACAATGCACAACAAATGACATTTGTAAGTTATTAACAGAAAACGATTTTCGTCTATCTGATTGCATGGTCTTATATGTGGAGAAGCTTCTTTCTACGTCTGTTGAAACAACTGGGGCATACGTAAAATCCTGTACCGGTACAACATTTTTTTTCAACTTCTGTTAGTTCTTCAAAGGAATCCTTATCTCCAGAAATACTATCACTAATCTTGCAAAGTTTATAATATCCACCATTTTTTTCAACATATTTGTTATTTTCGCAGATATTATTTTAACAATTTTATCATCTACTTGAGTCACTTTCTTCCAGATATTTCGCAATAGGAAAAACTGACCAACCAGTTTTGTACCAGACTTTTCTAAAGCTGTTATGCAATCATGAATAAACCCGTAATTCGATTCAATGTATTCCAATTGTTGTTTTATGCTTGAATCAACAGACGTTGGACTAGTGGTATTGCAAATGCATCTTTCACATCAAATGATTGAATAACATTCTGGACCTGGTCGAAATATTTACGGTAATAAATGCAGGCCTTCAATCAGGAATCCCATCGAGTAAGTATAGGAGAAGGAGGAAGAGATACACCAGGACATATCTTCTTGAATGCTTAACAAAACGCATCACACATTTCTTCATGGAACACGGATGAAGAACTATGACCCTGCTCACATTTTTCGCCTTTTTTTTTCAACTTCATGAGGGCACGTTTGTGTACATCCCTATTTACATGTCTTAGAATATTACATGCTCTATTTATTGAAACTAATATTTTACACAATTTGCAGAATAGTTTATCTTCGCTGCAACAACAAAAATATCACCATATTCGGAAATAAGTCACTTAAACTTCGCCGAACGAATTTTCTCCCCCTTAGGCATCGTAATACTAGAACCGAACTGTTCTCATGTTCCTTCAGTACTGACGTTTGCTTTACTAAGCTGTACCTACTGCTTGCAGCTATCCTGTGTACCGCAGAGTCAGACCTCTGCGGGTACACAAGGTGAATTTACAACCCTTGCCCTGTTGCCGTTGTGTCGAAAAACTGCTCCCTTTGCACTGCTCTAGTGATCTGTCTTGTTCGTGTTATTATCAAGATCTGAATAGAAAATAAATCATTGCTAGGATTTATTAGCTAGTGATGAAAATTTTAAATCTAAAAACGTTCCTCTTATTATGTATTTTTTCTTAGCTTATTGGCTTTGCTAATTTTTATAATTTTATTCTACTGATATACATTTTATCATTCATCTTTTATCCTGTTCCTTGTCATCTGCCTTCCACTGTGGCGACCCAGGTTCTATCCCTGTCTAGGTAACGAAGGAATTTGTGGTGAACAAAGTGGGTGCCAGGGGTTTTTCTCGGGGTTCTCCCATTTCCCCTCATCATTATCATCATTATTCCACCAGTATTGCACAGTTATACTCACTCTGCAAGGTCCCGAGGCGGGCCTCTAGAACAAAATAAAAAAATGACTTAAGGTTGTACACATTCGTTTTTAATAAAGACTATTAAATGTCAAAAAACAAGAAAATTATGACTTCCGTGTTATATTTTGGTCATTAGATATATTACAAAAATAAAACATACATGTATGAATTGTAATGAGAAATGTCATTTCAACTACAAATCCTCTGTCATCAATACGTAACATAGACCTCTCTATACTGCTGAAGAGCATAATAGGAGTATAAAGGATGAAAAATGTTTTGTTTTATACAAAATAAACTATTCAATAATATGTGATAATGTAGTACTGGTACCATAATAATGTCTGAAAGTATTGGTCTACATAATATTTCCAAGTTCGTTGCACAGACCACCATCCCTGGCTGGAATAAGCAATGCACAAGCATTGGTTGGGGGGAAGAAAACTTCCCGTAGTCTCTAACAAATTGAATGTGCAATTTCGAAAAGGGCACATCTCTGACAAGTAAAAATGTTCAGGAATTAAAAAAAAACCTGATTTAATTTTAAACCATTGTACCCACAACAACAAAACTTTACAGTTAGAATTTAGGGTCAAAACACAGTATAATATGAAAGAAAAAAATATATTCTAGTTATTATCGTATGATTTTTTTTGGCTTTTTATTTTAGAGATGTGCCCCTTTTGAAATGCACGGACATTGTTTTTATAAATAAGCAAGAATTTAAAAACAAAAATTGTTAAAACAAAGTATAATATACAAAAAAAAAAAAACATATATTAATTGACAAATATTATATGATAATGCATATTTCAAGAAAAATAACATACAAAAAAATCAATCAGAAGCCCTTTTTTGGCATGTCATTGGTTGCCGTAGACGGCCATTACAGAATTTTCTGGTAAAACTTTTTTAATTCTGAAGATATGTACTTTTCCACTTTTGCTATGTCTACTATTTTTTGTTGGTTGATCGGTACTTTGTCATTGTATGATGGCTAGTCTGTATTGTAGGTAGTGGAGCTCAACAAACTTTCACTTTTGAAAGACTGAAAATTTCTGCCATAATATCATTATCTGTGTCATATTTTGCAATCACTTCATCTGCTTTTTTTCTAGGGTAAATACAAATTCTTAAAACGAGGATAACTGAAATGTTACTTTCTGATCCTTTGGTAGCAGTACTTGTTTTCCATAGCTTCTCACAGAAAGTGGTTTTACTTTAAAGTTAAGGTGAGACCATTTTTAAGTATATTATCTCTTCTTTATTTACTTGCATTATGTCAAATTTATTCGTGGCATTTGAACTTTTGAAGAGATTGATACATTGTTGATGACTAAACAGTCTATCTTCCCATTTTATCTTTCTTTTTGCAATAGCAAAATTCCGATCTGACAGCAGTGTATACTGATGCAAGTTGGGCGCCTTTTTCGCACAAAAGTCTAGATGTAATGAGAGTAGGCCTACATATCAGTGAAAAAAACCGATAAGCTAAACAATTCGACATGTATCCTTTTCGAAGTTGCATATCCTTATACTAGTAGAGTCGGAAAGTATCGGAACTTCGGGTGGCAACGCCATGCTCCATAGGCAACTTCTCTGCCTTGTCCGTGTGGTATATGACCTACTCTCCAGGCGTATAGACTCAGTACGAACATGTGTAACATGTGCTCACACACACGTTGCATTTTCAAATCATTGTGGAGAATGGACTGCGAAATGCCCAACAAAGTAGCCACATCATCTATTGACTGTCTGCGGTCTCGTCTGAATTCTTGTGCAGCTCGAGCTATCATTTCTTCCGTTCTTGCCGATCTGGGTCTTCCTGAACTTGGATCATCATCCGTTGAAAGACGGCCACTTGTGAAGCGCTTGTGCCACTCATACACTCGGGTCCGATAGATTACTTCTTCTCCATACACTTGGCGCATGAGTGGCAAAGTCTCAGTATATGTTTCACAGAGTTTAACACAAAATTTAGTGTTACCTCTCTCCTCTTTCAAGCTCATTTTACCACATATACCTACACGTCTTCACGAAACGAAGCGAAAAGCTGCACTGTATAAACATCTTCACTAAAAGAAGCTGAGAGCTGCACTGTATTTCGATTGTCTTCCCCATTCTCATGCGCAGTCACACTGAGCCTATACGCCTGGAGAGCAGGTCACATACCGCACGGAAAAGACAGAGAAGTTGCCTATGGAGCATGGCGTTGCCACCCAAAGTTCCGGTACTTTCCGACTCTACCAGTATAATTAGTAATACAAGAAGGATTTTCTTTTTTTTTCAAAATTGTCACAAAATTATTTTCTCCACGTGGAATTATTATTTTAAAATACTTAATTGTTACTCAGTACAGAGGCGTCGTTTAGGCGAAGGGACAGTACCCCCCCTCCTAGACTTTAAATTTTTAAAAAGTAATAATTGAGTAGTACTACCGAAGAAAACAATGTAAGAACTCTATTTTTGATATTGAAAAATATATAGGCCTATTATTTAAGGGTACACTGAGTAAGTAAGTACACTGAGGTGAATTTTTATCTTTTCGGTCAAATTTACGATTTCTGTTTTTATCATTAAAAATTTGCTTGAGGTCTAAAATAGTCCTCCACCAATGTGCATTATATATATATATATATATATATATATATATATATATATATATAAATAAATAATATATATATAGCTTACTTACTTACAAATGGCTTTTAAGGAACCCGAAGGTTCATTGCCGACCTCACATAAGCCCGCCAGCGGTCCCTATCCTGTGCAAGATTAATCCAGTCTCTATCATCATACCCCACCTCCCTCAAATCCATTTTAATATTATCCTCCCATCTACGTCTCGGCTTCCCCAAAGGTCTTTTCCCCTCCGGTCTCCCAACTAACACTCTATATGCATTTCTGGATTCGCCCATACGTGCTACATGCCCTGCCCATCTCAAACGTCTGGATTTTAAGTTCCTAATTATGTTAGGTGAAGAATACAATGCGTGCAGTTCTGTGTTGTGTAACTTTCTCCATTCTCCTGTAACTTCATCCTGCTTAGCCCCAAATATTTTCCTAAGTACCTTATTCTCAAACATCCTCAATCTCTGTTCCTCTCTCAAAGTGGGAGTCCAAGTTTCACAACCATACAGAAGAACTGGTAATATAACTGTTTTATAAATTCTAACTTTCAGATTTTTGGACAGCAGACTGGATGATAAGAGCTTCTCAACCGAATAATAACAGGCATTTCCCATATTTATTCTGCGTTTAATTTCCTCCTGAGAGTCATTTATATTTGTTACTGTTGCTCCAAGATATTTGAATTTTTCCACCTCTTCGAAGGATAAATCTCCAATTTTTATATTTCCATTTCGTACAATATTCTGGTCACGAGACATAATCATATACTTAGTCTTTTCGGGATTTACTTCTACTTATATATATAGCTACCTACTGTATATGGTTTTCAGTATAGCTATTAATCTTACTTAGCACCTCATCCATCATTAGTGTCCCCGTAGAGAAATTAATTCCACATCGTAACTAATGGGATATGTGTGTTTACAGCGAATTTCTACACGGCAGAGATCGTTCTGGCGCTGGAATACCTTCATGCACAGTCAGTGGTGTACCGTGACCTCAAGCCAGAAAACCTCCTGCTGGACAGGGACGGACATCTCAAGATCACAGACTTCGGCTTCGCCAAGAAGCTCACAGACAGGTTGGCATAACACACAGTATTATTAATTACCTACGGTAACTTACAGTAGATTTCAAAAAACTTATTATTATTTTTATTATTATTATTATTATTATTATTATTATTATTATTATTATTATTATTCTGACTTGGATCCATTTAATGTGTAGTATATACTTTTTGAAATTTTATGTCAGTTGTTATTAATATATATCTTTTGTTTAGATATATATTCTAATATTGTTCTCGTCATATTTCATATCATTTGTATTAAATAAATTTATATGATTCCATCTTTTCATTTTTAATTGTCATTATTTTTAATTGTCATTATTTTAATAATCATTCCTATGCACTTTTACTGTAATTTCCATCATTGTTAATGTTTTTGTTGTGAGATTTTCATGTGCTAAACTGTTATTGGCCTCTGGCTGTTGTACAGCACATTAAATAAATAAATAAATATTGTTACTGTTATTATTATTAGTATCATTGTTATTATTATTTGTATTGTTATTATTACTGTTATTATTGTTGCTATTATTATTATTATTATTATTATTATTATTATTATTATTATTGTATTATTACTATCATTATTATTGTTATTGTTATTATTGTTAGTTATTATTATTATTATTATTATTATTATTATTATTATTATTGCTGTTGCTGTTACTATTATTATTGTTGTTGTTATTGTTATTATTATTATTATTATTATTATTATTGTTGTTGTTGCTGTTACTATTATTATTGTTGTTGTTATTGTTATTATTATTGCTATTATTATATTATTATTATTATTGTATTATTACTATCATTATTATTGTTATTATTGTTAGTTATTATTATTATTATTATTATTATTATTATTATTATTGCTGTTGCTGTTACTATTATTATTATTGTTGTTATTGTTATTATTATTGCTATTATTATATTATTATTATTATTATTATTATTATTATTATTATTATTATTATTATTATTATTATTGTATTATTACTATCATTATTATTGTTATTGTTATTATTGTTAGTTATTATTATTATTATTATTATTATTATTATTATTGTATTATTACTATCATTATTATTGTTATTGTTAGTTATTATTATTATTATTATTATTATTATTATTATTATTGTTATTATTATTATTATTATTATTATTATTATTATTATTATTATTCGCTAAAACCCAATATCTGTTGCTGCTGCCAGTTCCCATACAGTTACTCAATACACTAAAGACTAAAGGACAACAAATTGATCAGCAAAAATTTCCAGAATTTTATTACGGCCGAGTGAGGAAATATTGTTTGAGAGAGAGAGGGTTAGCAAGAGGATGGAGTATTGTAACTGTATGTAGGCTTTAAGCGCGCAGGTAAAGATTCGAATAAGAGAGCGTAAGAAGAGGGTGGGGTATACTAAGGTATGAAGTATGAAGGTTTAAGTGCGCAGGTAAAGAGTCGAATACCAGTACTTTTAAGGTAATGGCATCAATGAGTTAAATGGCCAAAATGTTTCATTACTGTTACAGTACATTGCTGAAAATTACATCTAAAATATTCCATAAAAACAGCGTATTATGGTGGGACTTGAGCGCGGGACTTTCCTATGTTCTTCCTCTGCTCTAAATCAATTACATGCTCTCAACAACGACACTCTATCACAGATGGCTTTATGGTTTGAATCTAATGGTTTCTTGCTTAATCAATAAAAAACTATCAACATAACTTTCAGCCTAAATTATCTAATAAATAAGGACAACAGACTCAACTACACAAAATTTCTAGGACTTTTTATAGATTCCAGTTTAATATGGGATAAGCACATCGAATACATATGCACAAAGCTATCAAGAGTTTTATATTTGCTAAAGAAATTAACGACTTGTGTTTCTCAAAATTATTTAAGATGTGCCTACTTTTCTTTCTTTCAGTCGATAATCCGATGTGCCCTAATTTTCTGGAGAAATGGAACCAAAATTGGAAGCGTCTTGATTTTATAAAAGAAAGCCATTAGAGTTTTTATGTAAATCAAACTATCTGGAACATTGTCGGTCACTTTTCAGACAATCACGGATTTTAACAATCATAATATATATATATATATATATATGATCTAGTACTTTACACTCGACAAAATATCGACAATTACTCATTAGTGGCCAATATACATGATCATGAAATTAGAAATAGTGAACAAATTAATATTCCATATTGTAGATTACACAAGAGCAACACATACTTTTTAATTATGGGGATGAAATTATATAATAAGCTCCCCAGTCAATATTATAAATTACCAACCAATAGTTTCAAAACTAGATTTTACAATATTGGTTATTAAATAATCCTTTTTATTCTGTTGCTGAGTTTTTCAACACAAATGTATATGAAATTGTATTTTAATAAATAAGTTTAATTGCAATTTAGTTAGTTTTCTTTAATTTAAAAGTTTCAAATTATTTCATGTTTTCATTGTATTACTTAAATTTTACTGTCTCTTTTATTAGTGTTTTTAAAAATGTATTTATATGTTTTTCAATGTATTCTGACGAAGCCTAAAACTGTATGTCTAATGGCCAAATAAATTGAATTGAATTGAATTGAACAAACGGGGTATTTTATAAAGGCGTTATATATTAAATGTGCAGGGATTGGACGAAAAAAGCGTATTACACAAGATCGAGTAATAAGCAGGCGCATCTTATAGAGGTTTTTCTGTATATTTATTTCTATCTGTGTATTCTTTTCAAGGACATGGACATTATGCGGTACTCCGGAATACCTGGCACCCGAAATAATCCAGTCCAAAGGACACAACAAGGCTGTCGACTGGTGGGCACTGGGTGAGTTCTACACAGGGTTGCCAACTTTTTATTAAGAAAATACGGAAGACTTAAGGAATCGAAAAAATTTCACATATAACATTGACAAATTATTTGGTTCAGTTCCCCCACCTCCTCTTGTACGAAGGAGGGACCCGAAGGTTTGCATTGCAGTCTGAGGCTTACCACTCCTATTCTGTGAATGATTGGGTAGCCGAACGGCTGGGCTCTTATACAAGTATGGCATGCCGTACTGTGAACTTAATCCGGGCTATGATGATGATGATGATGATGATGATGATGATGATGATGATTAGGGCTAGGATTTTGATGAAATTGCATCTTTTTTCTAGTAAGCCAGAAACATTGCTGCTTTAGTATTTACAGTATATGTTATGTGATAAACTGAGTGTTTTAAAACATATTTGTTAGGACATTTTTTTGCATTTTTTTACCTCTTACAAATTATAAGAGCATTTTTTGTTTTAGTCAGCCATTTTTGGGTTATTTTCTTTTAATTTTGGTCATAAATCCCCATCATTAATGTAAAATATCATTTATTTCCTTTGATATTTTCTCTACATATTTTTTAATTATTACCCATTATTTTGTATATTATTTAATCGTTTTTCTACACAAATATTGTCATTTTAACGTAGTACACCCCCCACGTAATGGATCAGTCCAACCACACCTTCAGTATAGACTCCTCTATACCTGCTAGTTGCGATAAGAGTGGCCTTGTGATGGACTACCTGGAACTACATCAGGTAAAATAATTAATTAAAGTGTACTACTTAGAAAAATTATGTAAAATTAAATAAACTTGAATGTTGGTACTAGATTTTAATTTAATTACTAGTCTAAATATTAATATCCCTACTAAGCCAATTATGTAAGATAAATTTTTAGGGCATTTTAAGGACATTTTTGAAAGATTTTTAGTTCATAAATGCATTGTTTTTAGGACATTTTTTAATGATTTATAGGTCAACAAAATCCTAGCCCTAATGATGATGATGATGATGATGATGATGATGATGATATGTGGAATAATGATGGCGAAATGAGTCCGAGGTCGAATGCGAAAGTTACCCAGCATTCTGCTTCAATTGGTTGAGTGAAAACCCGAAAAAAAAAAAAAAATACAACCAGATAACTGTCCCAATCCACAGCGGTAGACATTCGATTCATGTACTAAATAAACAATTTTATTCTAGACTTCGACAGCAGGCTTATATTGAGAGTATTTTAAGACAGATTTTATCTCGCATTACATTTGAAATCGACTGTAGTTCGCAGTTTTGATTTGATTAGATGTATATCTAAAAGTTCCTGGAGTCTGGGCCAGTCGCAGCTCGTGGTTTTAAAATTGAGGAAGGCTCAAGGCTGAAATGGCAAATTTTCAGGGCCTCGAGCATGAGTACTGTTATTTGTTTATTCGTGTATTTTCGTAAGTAGGAATTTTTAAGAATAAGATTTACTTTAATTAATTTCCTTGTAGACGAAATCGGCCATTCTCTCTTTCGATATATTATTAGGCTACACACACAATTCATGTTCTCAGATAAACACTCGCAAACGTTGTCACAATCACAAGTTGACAACTGCATACAATACCGATACTCGTATTATAAAGGACAAACCAAAACTAATTCGCGCGTTAGAATTTCCGTTGTGTTGTTTTCCCATCCCTGACAGAGGTTTGAAAAACTTTTACCATATGGGAAACCAGGGATACCAATTGCTTCAACAAATAACTAAAGTCCACACCTGTGGAGTAACGGTCTGCGTGTCTGGCCGCGAAACCAGGTGGCCCGGGTTCGAATCCCAGTCGGGGAAAGTTACCTGGTTGAGGTTTTTCCGGGGTTTTCCCTCAACCCAATACGAGCAAATGCTGGGTAACTTTCGGTGCTGGACCCCAGACTCATTTCACTGGCATTATCACCTTCATTTCATTCAGACGCTAAATAATCTAGATGTTGATACAGCGTCGTAAAATAACCAAATAAAATTAAATAAAATGCAAAAATAAGGAAGAAAAATGCCCGAAGAGAAGAAAAATACGGAGCCAGGAATCTGTCAAAAATTAGGGGCAAATACGGGAGATCCCGGAAAATACGAAAGAGTTGGCAATCCTAGTTCTACACTACAGTAACTACAGTACTTAAGTTCCACTCCCTCAAAAATAGTCAAAAAGGAAACCACAACGGAGCAATGGTTATTCCATTTTTAATTCCATTTATTTTATTCCATAGTTCTTAAATCAGCATTGTAGCTATGAAATGTGGAATTAATTAAAAACTGTATGGAATTATATAATACATAGCAATTAGATAATTCAATTTACAACTCAAGAACTGTTAAGTTATTTAATTAAATAACTGATTGACCTGTACCTTAATTTACTGTATTAGAACTTTCTCAGGTGAATTGGAAGAGATACTTTTTTTTTTAAGTACAGATCAGGGATCGTCTATTCATTTAAATATGATGTTGTTTTATTTTTTCTTCCAGGTGTTCTAATATACGAAATGCTCGCTGGGTACCCACCATTTTTTGACGACAACCCATTTGGAATCTATGAAAAGATCTTAGCTGGGAAGATCGAATGGCCGCGGCATCTGGATCCAGTAGCCAAAGATCTCATAAAGAAGTTGCTAGTCCAAGACAGAACGAAAAGACTGGGGAACATGAAGGTAGGATTGATGTTTGTCACACACAGCAGACGGGGCTGTCGTACAGGTTTAGAATCTGACATGATGTGGGTTGTTGCAGAATGGAGCAGAAGACGTGAAGAGGCACCGGTGGTTCAAGGGCCTGGAGTGGCAGGACGTGTACGGCAGAAAACTGAAGGTAGTATAACACAACACGCTCACGGTACACTAGACAGATACTAATTCTAAAGTACTTAACTGTCGTATTAATTTCCAAATGAATCCAATTCTCTGTAATGACATAAGATAATGGAGCCAATAGTTGTTCAGTCAACTGTCCGAACACAGGTTTCAACCAGTGGTGGCTGATTGACTGAGGCAAGTGAGGCCGGGCCTCAGTCACTTGGCTTAACTGAAATAAAATTTTGCGTTTTTATATAATGTATTAGTTATTTGAATTAAGCTTATATCGCGCATTTGAAAACTTTGATGTATATAGACCTGTTTTGCAGTAAAATTTGTTCCTGAGGCCGGGATCGCTCATCCAGGGTCTGGCTTGTGATGTAAATAGACCTGTTTTGCAGTAAAATTTGTTCCTGAGGCCGGGATCGCTCATGCCGGGTCTGGCTTATGATGTAAATAGACCTGTTTTGCAGTAAAATTTGTTCCTGAGGCCGGGATCACTCATCCCGGGTCTGGCTTGTGATGTAAATAGACCTGTTTTGCAGTAAAATTTATTCCTGAGGCCGGGATCGCTCGTGCCGGGTCTGGCTTGTGATGTAAATAGACCTGTTTTGCAGTAAAATTTGTTCCTGAGGCCAGAATCGTTCGTGCCGGGTCTGGCTTAATGTATTTCATGTCCTTTCGCGGGCTTTGAGGTTACACTTAAAACGTTGTAGCTGAGGCACAATTCGTCTGGCCTGGTCAGGTTTCACTCGTCCCATCCATGGGCCGGCCTCAAGGTTAGAGTGGGGTGGGAATAGCAGTGGTGACTTGTTTTCCTAACTAGGCCATAAATAAAAAAATTCCAGCTCTTTGGCAGGCAGAGACCCACTCGATTCTCTCCCCTTATGTCTCAGTTTATGACATAAGCGAGGGTGTTCTACTATTGTACTTCGTAGTACAGTAGTGAATCTGGGGCAATGTTGTTATGTATTTTGGGAAAATATAAACAGAAACAAATGAGAGAAATAATGCTGGTGGAGTTAATTCATTGTTAGAGTGTCCTTTTTCGAGAAGAAATAATACTGAAAGAGAGGAAGTTTTAAATAAAGAGAGAGACTACCGAGATACCTACGACATCGCTGATAATTTTTCTGACACATAATCTTAAAACGTGAGTTTCTATTGCATCCTCATATGGGCAACATAAATGGTTATGTGGTAATGTGATGCAAACTAAACTTCTCTTGGCCTTGTTTGTTGTTGTCAAAGGAAAAAAATAAAAAGAAAAGAAAGAAAGGGGAATTTCAACACATAATATGGGATGCTTCATCACACTGAAACAATCACTGAAACTCAGAGCATAACAGCTTATTTGGTGAGTGAAATTATTATTTTTCATTGATAGTAATAATAATAGACTAATAATAGTAATAATAATAATAATAATAATAATAATAATAATAATAATACAGTAATAATGATATTAATAATATAGTAACAATAATAATTAATATCATAAACAAACATTTCCTATCGGAGGCACTTAAACTAGTTGCATCTGGCCTCACCGAGGATTTTGATCACCGGCCGCTACTGGTTTGAACCTCATAAGCAAGACCAATAAGGCATCACTGATCACTAGGTCAGGAGATAATGTGGTAGGGTGACCAGTTCTTTTCCCTCTCCAATGCATACATGCCCGCTTAGTTATATATTCCACTAATCAGACTTCAGATGTATGCAAACAATTGTTCTTCCTCTGACATACATCATCAAGTGAGATGTACAGACTGATAATTGATGTAGGCCTAATACATATCAGCCAGAACCTCAATCAGAGGTAGGAACCAGTAAATAGCATTTTAAAAGGAATCTACCTTTCAAAAAGCAATACTAATTCTCGTTTAGCATTAAAGTAAAATAAATTATTTATTTGGAAGCTATAATTACACTTCGACATGATAATCTTTTGTAAAACATTATATATACATTATGTATTTTATATATATTGTCAGACTCCAAAGCAGCTATTCTATCAATCGTCTCTAAACACACACCTTCATCTCAAACAGCAGAAATAACTAAAATGCTCTGTCAATTAATATCACTCAATAAAAGAATTGTATTCCAATGGATACCATCCCATTGTGGAATCCTGGGAAATGAGAATGCGGATGCTTTAGCAAAGAAGGGCAGCACTGCTACTTACAGACCTGTTACTAAATCTACGTATTACTCTGTGAAGAGATTTATTAAATCTGCATACTTAGACTTCAACAAACAAAATTTGATAACTCAATCCCAAGGGAAAAAATGGAACTCTCTGGATCAAAATCCACAGTTAATTCCCGATTTACCACGAAAATCGTCTGTAGCTGCATTTAGATTGGCAACAGGTCATGATTGTTTGGCCAAACACCTGCATAGAATTGGAATATATCAGTCCCCTAACTGCCCATTGTGCAACTCAAACCAAGAAATGGATTCGGAACACCTCAAAATCTGTGCTTCAGTGGCTGGTCATGATAATATCTTTGAAAAATATTGGAGTGCAAGAGGTCAAATGACTTTATTGTCAAATGCCTGGCATTAGAAAACAACAACAACAACAAATATATATATATATATATATATATATATATATATATCTTGAAATTAGCATACTAATAAGGAAAGACTTGCATACATAATCGCCAGTAGATGGTACTTCACTTAAAGGGTTAGGTACAGCTTACAGCAGTAAAATTTTTGGAAATATTCAACATTTTTTTCCTTCATTACTGTATCTTGTACAATAATGAAAATTGGTATCTGTAAAACACTGTCCTTCTGCTATATGAAAAAAATATTTTTACGATTAAAAAGAATTATATATATATATATATATATATATATATATATATATATATATATATAGGCCTATATATATTTTTTTTTTTCAAAATTTATAATGGTGGTAGTTCACTGTGCAGTGATGAAGCGTTTCCCTCATAACTCATAAACTTGTTAACTTTTTCATGTTCTCTCTCTTTTATTTTATTGCTTAAATCATGTACACAATATCATGCTCTTTCAACTACATTATTTAATAAATAATATATACATTTTTTTTATTTTGAGTTAGAAGAAAATACTGATATTTGACCATTTTTTAAATGAATTTATTTTTTATCAGGCAATCTATCAAAGGTAGAGAAGTGATCTTGCATCATATTGTAGATATAACATGCATAAATACACACAAAAAATTTCATTACAGAATGTTGGATAGTTTTTTAGTTATGTGGAAAATACTTCATTACTGCATAGTGAAAAAAAAAAGTAAATAATTTTTTTTAATCGTAAAAATATTTTTTCATATAGCAGAAGGACAGTGTTTTACACATGCCAATTTTCATTATTGTATAAAATACAGCAATGGAGGAAAAGAATATTGAATATTTCCAAAATTTTACTGCTATAAGCTGTACCGGTACCTAACCCCTTAAATCAGTCCTACCAGTAGATGACACTAAAGAACACCAGTAGATAACAGCTTTGATGAACACCATTATGAATTTCCTTTTTGTATTAAATTATAGAATAAATTACGGTATAAAAATGGTTATATATCCGTAGAATGTCTCACAACTCATCCAACTACTGCTGACTCTACCAGAACCCAATGTTCAGGAAATTCTGTAGAAATGTCTGCACGTATCCTTTCATATTATGATTATAATATCATTGGTGATGTTAATTTCCCTTCTGCATTTTCATTTATGAGTACTGTAAGATAGTCTTTTTCATCTGGGTTTACAATACTATGTATATACGTTTTCCTTTTCTGGGAAAAAGCACTTTTGAGCCCTTACGGCTTAGAGAAAATGCTGCTTCATCAGCACTGATCATTCTGCGAAGATCATCTATGCAGAAAGTATGAAGATAGAAATGAAAACAAATATCAAATCCCAAACACCCTTACAATTCCAGCCATACTTACTTACTTACAAATGGCTTTTAAGGAACCCGAAGGTTCATTGCCACCCTCACATAAGCCCGCCATCGGTCCCTATCCTGTGCAAGATTAATCCAGTCTCTATCATCATACCCCACCTCCCTCAAATCCATTTTAATGTTATCCTCCCATCTACGTCTCGGACTCCCTAAAGGTATTTTTCCCTCCGGTCTCCCAACTAACACTCTATATGCATTTCTGGATTCGCCCATACGCACTACATGCCCTGCC
Source organism: Periplaneta americana (assembly GCF_040183065.1). NCBI lineage: Eukaryota > Metazoa > Arthropoda > Insecta > Blattodea > Blattidae > Periplaneta > Periplaneta americana. The sequence continues at coordinate 150,752,770 of NC_091125.1, read as the reverse complement.
CATCTCAAACATCTGGATTTAATGTTCCTAATTATGTCAGGTGAAGAATACAATGCGTGCAGTTCTGTGTTGTGTAACTTCCTCCATTCTCCTGTAACTTCATCCCGCTTAGCCCCAAATATTTTCCTAAGCACCTTATTCTCAAACACCCTTAACCTATGTTCCTCTCTCAGAATGAGAGTCCAAGTTTCACAACCATACAGAACAACCGGTAATATAACTGTTTTATAAATTCTAACTTTCAGATTTTTGGACAGCAGACTGGATGATAAGAGCTTCTCAACCGAATAATAACAGGCATTTCCCATATTTATTCTGCGTTTAATTTCCTCCCGAGTGTCATTTATATTTGTTACTGTTGCTCCAAGATATTGGAATTTTTCCACCTCTTCGAAGGATAAATCCCCAATTTTTATATTTCCATTTCGTACAATATTCTGGTCACGAGACATATCCAGCCATACTCACAATAATAACCACGAACGGCATAAATTTTTCACGAAATTATGGGAATTCAATGAATTTCTTGTAACTTCTTTTCCATCTTCTGAATTCCACTGTCTCCCTTCTTTTCCCATTACTTTCATATTCCCCTCCTTCGTCACTAACCTTCTCATCTTCTTTCTCCTCCTTCCTCGTGTCCTTCCCCTATTTTCTCTCTCCTCCTTCTTGCCAGTCTTCCGTTATTTCAGTGTTCTGCTTGATTGATATCCTGTCTGCTGGTTGCAGGCCCCAATTCTTCCCCGAGTCAGTTACGATGGAGACACGAGGAACTTCGACGACTACCCAGAAGCAGACTGGAAGTCAGCGCCGTCTGTCGGAGAAATGGAGCAGAAGCTGTTCGAAGACTTCTGAACACTCGTGTCTTTTTATCTATCGTTTTATTATATTTTACATTTTTCTCTAATTTCTGTTTTGTTGAACAAACTGCATGTGGCAGCATGACTGCTACAAGAACTCGTTGAACACCATCGTGGGACAGGTTCCCTCCCTCCTGCTGGGGTTGTACATATGAATGCCTTCAAACCATAGAAACTAGAGCAGGCAGGCAGGGCATTGATCTCTTTGAACTTGTACTTATGCAGTATAGGACCCCAAGCTGTTCATTTATGTTGCATTTTATTTTAAATATTAGAGTGATTATTGTTTTAATCGATGTTTAAAGTGGACCAGGGCAGTCTGGGGTGCTAATGAATCTTAAAACATAAATGTTACGAAAACACAAGTTCAAAATAGCCTATATATAATCATATTTGTATGCATATAGACCTACTACTGATAAAAAGTCAAATTGAACTCAAGTTTATGTTGGACATAGACTTCTGTTGTATCACCTCTAGTCTCGCTTTAAGAATTAACAGCGGTAGATCTCTCGTAGGATGAAGTCGTCATCCCTGCTTAGTCTCTTCTTTCGTAAGACACAAACTTCACCCTCTCAATCAAACGGAGAATTGAATAACCGTCAATATTAGAAATAGATGCATAGTGGAAGCAATTTGATACACAAATGTACGCAAAGTTTTTTTTAATACTGTACTCTTATATTCTGTGTTTCTACATACTTAGACTTCAACAAACAAAATTTGATAACATAATCTCAAGGGAAAAAATGGAACTCTCTGCATCATAATCCACAGTTGATTCCTGATTTACCACGCAAATCATCTGTAGCTGCATTTAGATTGGCAACAGGCCATGACTGTTTGGCCAAACACCTGCATTGAATTGGAATATATCAGTCCCCCAACTGTCCATTGTGCAACTCAAATCAAGAAATGGATTCAGAACACCTCAAAATCTGTGTGTCAGTGGCTGACCATGACAATATCTTTGAAAAATATTGGAGTGCAAGAGGTCAAATGACTTTAGTGTCAAACGCCTGGCATTAGAAAACAACAAACAACATATTCTGTGTTTCGGCATGATCATACAGAAACAACATTACAGTTTGTGACCCTGTTTGAACAGAAGTACACTGTGTCCCAAAAGTCATGGTGGGGTTTCAGAGGATTATATTTTTTTTAATGAATAGAAGTAGAAATGTAATATTGGTGTCAGGTGATAATAAAACTCTCAAAGTTTTCCGTTTGAGGCACTGAAAGAAACAAAAGACGGTAACAATCGAACAAATGCAATAATTTTCATTGTTGCAAAGAATTATACAAGATGGATGTCCAAAGAAATGTGCAATGTGTTTTTTGGCAGGAAATATTTTAACTGTGAAATATGACTGCCAAAATATAAAAAGATATAGAGAAAAATTTGGCTTAGATGCATTATAGGTGCTCCCCCGCCTATTTGATAATATCGATTCATATTCTTATCTGGAAATAGTATATTATCGATTGTTATTCTAATATAGCCAACTTAACAAAATTAATTCAGGTTTATATATATATATATATATATATATATATATATATATATATATATATATATATATCAATAATACGTGATTCACTGCCTTTTCCAAACTTATTCATTATAGTTTTTTAAGCAAATATTTTCCCTGGACCTTGTAGTGTTTAAATACCCTGCCATGGTGACATACAAACAAATAATTTTTGGTTCTCAATTATTCAAACAATAGGTATCGATAATTTCATTTATCAAACTGCTACTTCCATTGACCTTTTTTAGGAGATATATTAACTGGCGGTACCTATTATGCTTCTGTTACAAAAATTTATTAAAATATGACAAAATTAATTTAATTTTTGAAAATAAATTTTGATAAACAAATGAGGAAATACATCCAAATTAAATTTCACAATATAATTTCAAAACCAGCCTCCTTTATGGTAGTGAATGTTGGATCCTTCTCCAAAAGGATAAATGAAGGATAAAGAGCTTGCAAATGAGATTCTTGCGGTTTCTAAGTGGTGTAACGTTAAGAGATAGAATGAAAAGCAAAGATCTGCGCAATCAATGGGAAGTTGAAGAAATGACACATGATATTAAAAATTATCAATTGAAATGGAACCAACATATTCTAAGAGTGCCACAGGAATGGCTACCTTTAAAAGCACTACATTACAAAGCACAAGGAAGGATTTAGAAAGATCCTACCATAGATGGAAGGACCAATTATTTGTGTAGTCACAGAGCAAGCAAATCACCCAAAATTGCAAAAGGAAAGAAGAATAAGATAAAAACGGTAAGGAAAGGGTAATAATCCACAGAAGAATTATGCAAAAATTATCTCATAATTTTTTAATTGGTTATTTTACGATGCTTTATCAACTGTTAGGTTATCTAGTGTCTGAATGAAATGGTGATACTGCCAACGAAATGAGTCCAGGGTCCAATACCGAAAGTTACTCAGCATTTTCTCTCAATGGTTTGAGGGAAAGCTTCGGCAAAATCTCAAACAGGATTTGAAATTGGGCCCGCTCATTTTAAGGCCAGGCTTGCTAATCATTACTCCTATCTCATATTTAACAGTTCCTGAAGTATAATCATACCGAGTAGTTATGCTAGATATCTATAGAATTTGGTATCACATCCAAGTTTTCTAAAAGCACTGAATCATCTTACATCATAAAGCCGTTGGAAATGGGTTTTATGTGGGGAAATCTTGATTGAAGAATGTGCACAAAAATAAGAAATCTTAACGTATTTCTTACAACTGTAGGAGTTTAGCTCGCCAATATTAGCATGTTTCTGAACACTAAAATACAGAGTAGCAACCTTCCAATCAAGGTCCTGTACCGTCTTGTGCAAGATAAAATGGCTTACAAGCAAACATGGGGGCAGATAAAAAAGTTAAATTTTTTTCTTCCACCATGTCAATAATGTCAAAAGACGTGCTTATACAAATTTTGGCCACTTGACCGCAATTAGAGGGCCGTAAAAAAATAAGTTCGCCAGGGGCCATTAACAGAAAGAAAACACAATTTCATTAGAAAACTTTATTGGAACAGACACAGCAATTGTTGAGATATTTTTCAACATATTCCCCACCGGAATTGAGACATTCGTCATATCATGGAATCGACAGAGAGGTTCAGACGGCTGTCAAACGCTGGTTCCGATCCCAGGCGGCTGACTTCTACGACATAAGGACCAGTGGCGGCTCGTGGGTATTGAATTAAGAGGGGCTGCATACAAAAATAAACCAAGCAACTTAATTTACTTAAAGATTAGTTCCATGCGCCTTATCTTGTAAGTTGTGTTTAAATGAGACAGGCTCATGTCAGTAGATTTACTGCCATTTAAAAGAATCCTGCGGACAAAATTCTGGCACATCGGCGACGCTGATATAACCTCTGCAGTTCCGAGTGTCGTTAAATAAACCATAATTTAATTTTTTATATGCAGATTTGAACCTTAGAAATATCTAACTGGCGATGTTGTAGTTGGTTGTATAATATATATACATGATACATCAATAAATGAAAAAAATAACTGAGCCAGAATTCAGGATATTCAAGAGTACGCACCAGGGCGCTTGCCTCATTTATTGTGATGTTATATGTTTCAGATTCCATTATGGTCTGAAAACATTCTAGCAATGGCTCCTTCTCATGAACAACATTTACTGTTCTAATTTTAAATCCATCTTGTTGCCCCAGCTGATGGAATTGTCTTTGAAACACATTAATCTAATACAGACTGTGTGGAGATCGAGAGAAGAAAGCAGGGATACTGGATAAATTATCAAAAAATATTCGAGCCTTTGTATTTTGTTTAGCATCTCTTTACATTATGAGATTCAACTGATGGGCACTTAATTTCACATTTCTCCTGAATTGTTAAGGTACTGAACTGAATAGACTGTAAATATTGTACAGAATTAAACATTGTTGCACTTGTTATACTCACAACATTAAAGAAAATGTATTTAAAACTGCGCGCTACTGACAAACTGCTGCAAATTTTGCAGCACCTGGAAACTCTGGATTCACGGCAAGGGGCAGCAGGGAGGAGGGGTAAAACTAACGCGCAAAGCATCCGAGACGAGACTGGCAGCTCCAGGGGAGGAAGTGGCTTCACCCTATAGTACTTGTCTCTGGTTTCGCTCTGGCAGCACCAGGGGAGGAAATGACTTCACTAACGATTGCGTGCATGTCATTGAGAGCGGAATTTTTTTTTTTAAATTCGAGCCGCTAAATAGAGACTCTATAATAAATGTTTTTCTCTACATAAAACAAGACAAGAGCCACAAATGTCTGGGGGTGCTGCAGCTCCGCAGCCCCTCTTCGAAAGTCGCCCCTGATAAGGACACAAAAATTGATCCTATCTATGGTATGACAAATGTCTCAGTTCCAGTAAGGGATATGTTGACAAATAGCGCAACAATACCTGTATTTGTTTAAATAAATCTTTCCATGCAACTGTGTTTTTTTCTGTAAACGGCCTCAGGGAAAATCACTTTCTGGACGGCCTTGTGATTGTAGTCAAATGGTCAAAATTTGTATAAGTACTTCTTTTGACATTATTAACATGATGGTAGAAAAAAATGTAACTCTTTTATCTGCCTCCATCAGAATGTTTGATTGTTAGCTGTAATAAACTAAGGCAAGCACAAGTCAGTTAATAGGCTACAGTGCACCTGGAGCCCAGAAGCAGATGGGCCACTTTAAACACAAATTTACTGGTATGTCAGCTTGCTTTGACTTTCCATAGCTCCAGTGTCCTCTCATAGATGAGATATGATCCTTTAATATTAAGTCGAATTTTGGACTTTCATTAAAATCAGATTTCCTAGCAGATGAAAGAGGACTTTAGCCACTTTTATTACATCAGAGCTCTTTATCAGCCCTTCTCCAAGTGCTACACTTATTTTTAAGAAGTTTCGAGATTCGCGAAGTGGATCTCCTTTATCATACATTATGTTTTCCTCTTATCCGGCACCAAAGGGACCAGGCTAGTTCCGGATACGAGATTTTTCTGGATAATTGAATAAATACCGGTATATACAAAATAAAGTTCGTATTTCATGGTGCCAAATGTTTAAACTGCAGCCATGTGAAACTTATTTCTCTATCACTTGCTCATAACTGAACAAACATAAAAACTATGTGGATTTTCCTTATTAAAACACATCACACAACACAAATAATACACTAATTCCAGGTTCGAATATTCGCTGAAAATTTAAGTTCGTGCAATCTTCCTAATGTGGAAACACTGACGGTTCGAACTTAACTAAATAAACTGTGTGGATTTTCATCATTAAAAACATGACATAATACATTAATTTTAGATTTGAATATTCACTGAAAATGAAAGCGAATATTCACTGAAAACGAAAGTTCGTGCTAATTTCATAATGTGCAATACTGCCATCCAGAATATAATTAAATAAATATAAAAACTATGTGGATTTTCTTTATTAAAACACATCACACAACACATATAATACACTAATTTTTGGTTCAAATATTAATTGAAAATGAAAGTTCGTGCGAATTTCCTAATGTGGCAAAACTGATGGCTCAGATTGTGGCAGATTCAAAATTCTTTTTTGGCCCAGCCAAAAGTGTCGTTGTTTTGGTATTGCCGGTTATTTGGGTGCCGGTTACAAGGGATTTTACTGTAATTTATTTTTGATTTCGACCAACTCTACAGGGAATTTTTATTGCGTGTGATACAACCTGACTCATTCCAGTTGATTTGTGTAATGGAAGATGATTTTAGTAGAGAATGTGATCATGATAATAATGCTTTGTTTGGTACACTGGCAGAAGGCGATTTCAGTAGGGTATTAGAATTCATTTACTGGGAGTCGAATTATTGGTCATGAGAATAGGATGATCCTTCCTTTCACTCGCATAGTACCAGTTGATTTCAGTAGGGTGGCTATTAAAGAGTACTGCGTGGTGCTGACCAACCAATTAGTTTTAATTTCGAAGTAATGAATGAAGATTTGTCCTGTCTCATTGCATAGTGTACATCTTGGTTGTTCTATGTATTCCATCCTACGAAGAAAACTTGAAACCTTTTTTAGAGTCTGCCAGTAGGCTTTTCGGACGTTTTACCATGATAATGCATTCTTCAGTTTTCAGAGAGGGTTATCATTTCAGTACAGTACTGGTACTGAAACCAGTGGTGGTTTCTCTATTACAGCACTTGAACACGTGAACCCCCATTAAAAAATGTAGTAGAATAGTATTCAATAAATAAATAATTAGCCGTGCCAAACAAAACACAATCGAAATGGTGGTAGTAAAATCGAAAAATCGAAGAAGAACTGGGAGGAAGATTTAAAAGGTACGCAAAACGCGTCCTTGCAAGGGGTTGGGGGCTGTACAAAACTAAATATGTGAGCTCCAAGCCTGTTGGCCACTAGTCTCACTCCGGGTTACACTGCTCCCCTGAAGGAGCTCTAGAAAATTTTGAAGGGGAAGCCGAAATTGGACGTAACCTCTTAGGTACCACATACGCGATGGGGGCTGAGATTGATCAATTGATCACGGAACGGGGAGAGGAGGATTTGGCTGGTGTTTGCCGTTAGGATGGCAAGACGCCGTCATCTGTTGTTCGATGACAAAGCAGGTGAAGGCCGTCGGAAGAAGCGCCGTGAAATCTAATCTGCAATTTGAGAGGTCCCTGTCCTTTCAATTTGCGACTTATTGAGTGACCTCGTATATTTAATAGACTATTAATATTATCTGAACTAGGGCATACATCATTTATAATAAAGGTGGAATATATATGGGGAAGGGCATATAGGTCCGTGGCCCATTTCTTATAGGGCTCATGGTAGTAAAATTCGCGACTATATTCTTAAATAATTCACTGCATTAGTCAAGTGCAAGACTTCTGGCTTCTGTTGCATTCAAACAATTATAAAATACGATAATTTGGTCCAGGGAGCATCCGTTTTTGATGCAAAGATAATTTGTTTGGCTTGTTTCTTAAATAAAATTACGAAATGGCGTTCCTGTGCTTAACATTTAATAAAAAAAAAAGAAATATAGCAAAACTGTTTTGTCTCGAGACTCTCATCTAAGTCACGTAATAGGTCACGTAACCTACTTCAATATGTTTGCGCAAATATATCTTGTAGCTAACAGTGGTGCTATCTCTCAGTAATGTTCAGAACGAAGGAGGTAGAGAAAGAAAAGAAACAAATTTCTCCCTCCAACGACGCCACACACCAACGTCGTGTTCTTATGTTGGCCAGATTGTGTATTTACTTAAATTTGGTGCTAAACGTAACGGCACGGTTCAAAGATACCGTGGGAATTCTCCAGTTTAGAATATATATATATATATATATATATATATATATATATATATATATATATATATTACAACAACAGAAAAAGAACGTCGTAGAATTATTTGCTTCCGAGCGCTCTAAGAGAAAGAATAAACATTCTTACATTGCGGCAGAAAGATTATATTTGTCGTCTGCTTAGGCGCATGTGCAATGACACGTCATTGGGAGAAAGACTGGCTCACTCTTAGAAACGAGATGGTGGGGGTAGCTTCCTTATAAATTATTGTGGAGCACATGCCATTCGTGCCAAGGCATCCTGCGAGGATAATTAGTAAAGTAAGCGAGTTGAAAAACTGTTGTTTTGTAACTTATCGTTGAATAAGGAGTTGGACTTAAAACAAAACGGTAGACAAATATCTCAGCTCAATATTGTGCAGGTAATAAAAAAAAATATTTTAAAAGAGAATTTGAGTGTGATGTTCATGAAAGAAATGTATGGATTTGTGGCTGTGGACAATCAATTGTTTGTACGTTTACCATGCTTGTTATTTGAGAAAGAAGGTGGCAAACCTAACTGGGTAAAGCTTGCCGTCGTCAGTGATTTTGAGCATTCAAGTCATAAAATAAATAAATAAATATGAAAGTGCGCAGTCACACCTTTTATTCTCTTATATTTTAGGGAAAGTGGACAATCACCCACAGCTTAATAGTGCTTATGGCCTGAACGTAAAGATACATAATGAACAAATCTCGGAAAATCGTTATGTGCTTTCTAAAATTGTCGACTGCATTAAATTTTGCGGTGCATTCGAACTAGCACTTCGGGGCCACGATGAAAGTGCAGATTCGAACAATCCAGGTGTTTTTAAAGTCCTCCCCAACTTCTCGGCAAAGTTAGAAGCTTCTTTAAGGGACTATATTTTTTGTTGATTATTTAACAACGCTGTATCAACTACTGAGTTATTTAGCATCGATAGAATTGGTGATAGAGAGATGGTATTTGGCGAGATTAAGCCGAAGATTCACTATAGATTACCTGACATTCGCATTAGGTTTAGGGAAAAATCCAAATCTGTTAATTAGCCCAGGCGGGAATCGAACCCACGCCCGAGAGAAGTCCGGATCAGAAGACAGGCGCCTTTGCCAACTGAGCTACACCGGTGGCTAGGGATCACCTTACCAATGCTGTCGTCAGATTATAGGAATATGAGTGGCACAATCGGCCTTTTGCAGTTACTCATAGGAAGCAACGTACAAGCTTTTGCTCATTGTTACTAAATAATTTGATTTTTCCCTGTAGTAGTGTTCATATTTATTATTTAAATTTTGTGCCAGACTTTATCAAAATGAGTTTCATTTCCAGTATTTTTTTATTATTCATATACCAATGTGAACCCCCCAATTTAATAATTCACGAGCCGCCACTGACTGGAACTGGAACAATTCTTCCTTCTGCCAGAAAGAAAAGACAGCTTTTGCTGGTAGATAGATTACTTGATTTACTCAGTATCAGTTAAAAAAATTCTCTGTAGAATAAAATATGCTATCTTTAGGTACTGTTGAATTTTTGTTTTACTTAGTATATCAGACAACCTTAGAAGGGACTATGCAGCAGAGGGTTATAAAGAATATCTATATTTCTGCATCTTGTGTTAAAAATAATGCAGCCAATTTTTGAAACCAAAACTGTTAAATTGTAAGTCCAGAATTCGATAATACATGATCATTACTTGGCACTAAATAGCTAGCATGCAAATATGTAAATAATGAAAGGAACTTCCTGATCATGTTGGGATATCTCCATGACCTTGATTTAGTTTGCAACCACTGTCTAAATGTACTATTTTTTTATGTTTATATAAATACGTTATATGTACAGTGTGTTGTAAGGCTACACGTATACCCAGGTTCATGAAGAAAGGGGTCCTATACTGTGTGTAAATCGCTTGCTGAATCCAGAAATACCCATAGATGTCTAAGCTAAGAGAGACTGACGACAACACAAGTAAACTATGCACAATGAAGCATAATGGACCAAAATATGTAAATGAACATCGTAAGAGTTATTTCCCCTACACCCCTTCAAATTGTGTAATTATTACTTGTAAAATTGATTTGAGAATTATATAAAAGCAAATTTATGAACCAATCGTAGACATCGAAGTCCTAGATGTGAACGTACCTTAGACAAGCAGGATGTGTTAGTAGTAGTCTCCAAGAAGCAATAATTTATATTAAACAGCATTTTATCTTCGTATTTTTGGGCCTTCACAAATACACTAAAAAAACATCCCTGCCTATCTTCTAAGATTAGTGGAAAACAGGAAGATTGTTACTTTTTAAGTTTCAGTATTGTGCAGTCTGAAATATATTGAAATAAAATGTGATGGGATCTATTTCATTAATTTCTGGAAACATATCCGTACTTTCACAAAAAAAAAACAGTTTCATAATGTACCTTAATACAAGACAAATAATTAGTTTTAAAACACTGTAATATAGAATAAAATTCAGTGTTGTTTTGTACATCTGGTAGTAACGAATTTAAAGAGATTTTTATGTATTTGCCACTGCAAGAATGGTTTAAATTCAATGACATCCTGTCTAGTGATAACATTTTTTTAAAATGGAACTTGAAACCCATCAAATTAAATAGAAATAAGTATCTCTGTAACAAGTATACAAGTATCCATTGTCGTTGCAGCAATTTCGTGTCCTCAACAGTAATTAAATAATCATTACTGGTTTTATTTCTCAAACAATTTCTGTATTTCTTGGAAATTATTCTTATTTTTATCAGAGAGAAAATTTTAAATTAAATAATAAATTGGGAAAAACAAGAAAATATGTTAATATATGCATTTAAATATCCAAAATAAAAATATATATGCATATAAAAGACAAAATCCTCGAAATATGCATTTATGCAAAATAAAGTTGGTTTCATTTGGACATAAAAACTGTGATCGACAAAGCTCCGCTTTTACTTTTTCGATATGCCAAGTCAATAAAAAAATGCAATTGCATGACGTTCCGTGGCCTAATGATGATGGTTGCTATGTTTGAGATTTGAAATTTTGAATTATTTTTTTACACTTCTACACATGTAATTTATAGATTTTCATTATTCTATTTTAAATTGTGTAGAGTTAAATGTCCAAGTACAGAGGCAATAGGCAAACCAATTTTCTTTCTTTTGTTTTAATTGAGTTATTGTATATAGAAATTCTGTACATTTGAAACAAATAATTTTGTAAATATAATGAGTGATTTATCCTATCATTTCAAAAACTTGAAGTATATTGAAGCTCTTGCTATAGAGTTACAATACTGTCTTATGCAAGTCTGTCCTCACAAAGAGTTTTCAAGTCATTAGTCTGGATAATTTTGGAATTTCTTTCTAAATTGTCATTATGTCTTATATCTTCCTAAAAGTTTTTCTGTTGGAGATTCTAGTAATATTTGTCCTTCCTTTTTTCTTTCGGAATCTGACAACATGAACATTCAGTAATCTTGTTGTTTCAATTTGGCATCTGTATTAAGTTTCCAATAAAAACTACACATTTTCCATTATTTAGGTTTCCCACATTGTGATTGAACTATTTCACAATTTTCTCGAAGTCTTTTGTTTTTAGATGGCTATTTAACGACGCTGTATCAACTACTAGGTTATTTGGCATTGATAGGATTGGTGATAGCGAATGAGCCCGAGAATTCGCCACAGATTACCTGACATTGGCCTTATGGTTGGGAAAAATCTAGGAAAAAACCCAACAAATAATCAGCCCAAGTGGGAATCGAATCCACGCCCGAGCGCAACTCCGGATCGGCAGGCAAGAGACTTAGCCAACTGAGCTACGCCAATGGCTCTCAAGTCTTATATATGAATAAAATATTTAAATTTACTTTTGAGAAAGTATATTAATTTCATGTTAGTTTCCATGAAACTGGAGGAGTCCCAATAGGATAGATTGTAACAAAGTAACCATAAATTCATTTGAAGATATACAGGGTGTATCTGAGTGATCTGTACAAACATTGAGGATTAGAAGAAGTGCCATTGCAGAGAGACTGCCATTTTAGGAAGTCACATGACAAATACTGGTACCATCAATTAATATAAAATTAAGGTGTATTAGATCTTACAGTAGATGTTCAAATTGTTCTGCATGCATTCTAAACATGCTTATTTACGTATAAGCATTCTTTGTCTTCTACAATACGCCATGTCACAACTGTCCAAAATGCGTTGTTGCAGTATTGTAGTGTCTAAATTGTTAATTAGAGTAATATAAACTAATTATTTTAGATAACATTATATATTATATAAATGCAGTAGTTTACATACATATTATATAAATGCAGTAGTTTAAGATCTCTTCCCGTCTGCCAGGGTGGCACAGTTGGTATAGTGCTGGTCTTCTGTGCCCGCCGTTGCGGGTTCAATCCTGGCCCAGGTCGATGGCATTTAAGTGTGCTTAAATGCGACAGGCTCATGTCAGTAAATTTACTGGCATGTAAAAGAACTTCTGTGGGACCAAAATCCGGCGATGTTGATATAACCTCGGCAGTTGCGAGCGTCGTTAAATAAAACATAACATTTAACAAGATCTCTTCCCAGATCAATGGTTCCTCCCAGAACTATACATAAAACGCATATCTGCCTACTTATCGTTTAAATAATGGTCCATTTCTAAAAAGTCGATCCTGAACTTAGTACGTGTCATGTGGAAAAAATGATCGTTCTGCTTCATCTTAATTAAAGAAAAATCAACATAAACATAAATATTTTTCCAAATCTAATGCCGCCACATAAATGATGACTAGCTCATAAAATGGCTATCTTTCTGCAATGAAGCCTTTTATCATCTATGTTTATATGAATGTCTCTTATTATTTTGGTACCAGTACTTATATTCCACTCTCGAAGTTTGTATACTTTTTTGGTACACCCTGTATGTATACATGTATATATGTATTCAAATTCTCTTTTGGAAAACTTTGCGGGAAATACAAATTATTCTAAATGACATACAAGTTGATCTCATCATTAATTTCAATATATTAAAAACAACACTGCATTAAACATGCTGTACAATGAATGGATTTCAGAGACAATGTCCCTAATGACTATTATAATTTGGAAATTACCATAACACCTTTCTGTAAAAGATTTGTTTTCCTTGTTTCTTTGCTTCCTTGAACATCGCCATTCAGTATTTTCTCCAGAGAATATAAGGCAAGAGAAGAAACTCCCTGTACACAAGGAACTGGCAGCAAGTGTGTTTGTTGGGTTTGCATTTTATTATGTAGATGTTGTAGACTGTGATAAAAGAGTTGTAGGAAATTAAGTTATTATTGTGCATGTAGGAAGTACTATCTATCCCTTAATAAATAAATAAATAGGGTACCTGAGGGTATAAAGAAGTTTTATGCCATTACTATGTTTTAAAAGTAGTGTTCTAAATATCTTCTCTTGTAAAAGTATATATTTGAATTGTTAGTCGGAGAAGAAGAAGAAAGTTTTGGGTTGGAAGATCACCCAATTCCTATCCATGATTATGAAGAAAAAATACAGTGATCTATATAATAATCAATGATATTTAAACCTTGTTTTTTGTTTAACTTTGAAGTTAAATATAAAGAGGTTGGTACGCTGACCTCTCACGTACTGGTATGCTAGAAATTGTGTGCTAGAGATAGTATAACTACAGCCAGTGCCATCGTTTCTGGCGTGTGAAATAAGTAATGGGAACGTTGAGAGCGAGTATCTTATCTTTGCCACGAAATGTGGGTGAGAAAGCTGACAATTGTGATTGGCAGATTGCTGACGTCACATCTGTTTAAGAGGTGGTACCATTCTCAGCCGAAGTGGTAACAGATGCCACTGACTGGTCAGTGTACTCAAGGACACACCCCAGAAACTCGAAGTGCGATTGTCTTGCCTTTGCCGCAGAGGGTAGATTGTTGACGTGACGTGTTGGTTGGTACTGTTCTCAGCTGCACTGGCAACAAGTGCTCACTGACTGGCTTTTTACCCAAGGACACGCGCCAAAAACGCTGGCACTGGCTATACCAAAATAATCAATTTTAATACTTGTGTGAAGCATTGTGAATATTTTGGGAAAATATATTAAACTATCAAGATATACAACATGCAATATAAAACCTCCTTTATTTCATTTGTAAACTCACAAAGAAAAACAAATATATCCTTTCCTGTACAATAGGTAAGTAGGAACAACAAATATTTATATCACATTAAAAATACAGTAGAACCTCTATTATCCGTCGTAATGAAAAGGGTGGACTGAACGGTTAATTGATAAAATCTGATAATCTCTACCATGAAAGATTTTCATAAATTAAGTGCATAATACTTTGGCCTACAATTTCGTAATTTCCTTCGTGGTGTTCTGTTTAATGTGCCATGATGTAGTGGATCAGGAGTGCACTAAAAGTTTGGTTATCAATGACGGATTCTTAAGAGCAGTGGCGGTGCGTCAATAAGAGCACAAGAGCACGTGAACACCTTGTTTCCATTAATGCACGACTAGTTTTATTATTTGATACCGTATTGACGTAGTGGGGATGTATAATATCAGAATCGAGTATTTTAAACTTCCCGCATCTTGCATAAACTTATGTAAACTTGGCAACATGCGTTCACGTACAAGCCATGCTCTTTTCGAGTTGGTTACAGGAATTTCACGCATGCGCGGGAGAAAATTGTCTTTAGCTGGCCGCTTATGACTTGTCGAGAGCACAAAGCGTTAAGTGAACATGATGAGTATCTATCCTACAGATGTCAGGTGCATCGATGCCTATCGTTCACGTGCTATATCTCGAGGAGGAAATTTAATAGCCTGTAGATGTCAGCATCTGACTGTAGGAACATTTACTTACGTGGATGTGTGTGTACAGTGCTGCTACGAGAGTGTAGTTTGTGAATTACTATACTTCAGTGTCGGCATAATAGCATAGTTTGGCTTTCAAACACATGCTGGCTGACTGTGGTGGTGGTATGAATTTAAGTATCTGTATGGCAGTGTATAATATTTAAGAATAATATTTACTCGCATGTATTTATAGTAATCTATGCGAGTGGGATTACAGTACTGGTATAGGCTATAGTGTATCAGTGTGTTGTGAATCAAAATATATTACTGAACACACGCGTTTGTAAATAACGAGACTGTGGTATGTATTCATTTTTAACAAACGTAAACAATGAACCCTGTTCAAGTAATTTTGAACAGTAAAGAACTGGGTAAACTGGGTTACCAAGAAAAATTGGAAATAAAAAGACTGAGTTTCATTATTATTATTATTATTATTATTATTATTATTATTATTATTATTATTATTATTATTATATGTTGTTTTGAACTTATATACGGTTTTTTTTTTCGATAGTGAAACATTGGAATCATGACATTTCATATTTGACTAAATGTACGATTTCAAATTCTCTTCGATTTTGGAACCACAAAATTGTGAACACACATACAGACGTGGACAAATTATTAGCAAAATTGAAGATTTTTATTATATATTTTTACAAAATATGATTCTTCAATTTAGACTACAGTTGACATTTTTGTGTATTTCCAAATTATTAGCAAAATTGAAGATTTGTATTGTATATTTTTCAAAATTTACCTCCTCAATTTGGACTACATTTGATATTTTTGGATATTTACAAATTATTAGCAAAACTGAAGGTTTTTATTGTATATTTTTACAAAATTCTATTCTTCAATTTGGACTACAGTTGACATTTTGGATATTTCCAAATTATTAGCAAAACTGAAGATTTTTGTTTTATATTTTTACAAAATTTGACTCTTCAATGCAGTTTACATTTTTGCTAATTTACAAATTGTTAGCAAAATTGAAGATTTTTATTATATATTTTTACAAAACTTGACTCTTCAATTTAAACTACAGTTGACGTTTTTGCATATTTCTGTCTACTGTAATGATGGAAATATGCAAAATTGTCAACTGTAGTTTAAATTGAAAAGTCAAATTTTGTAAACAGAATTATCATAAAAATCGTCAATTTTGTTAATAATTTGTCCACGTCTGTAATATTTTATCACGAGCCGCCACTGCTTAAGAGCCAAGGGTTGATGGTTGATGACTTTGTGTGCAAAGAGAGGAATAGTAGAAGTCTCATGTTGTAGATTTACATACTTGATGTACTTCATTCTTGCTTTTTTTATTAAATCGCGTAGTTTCTCTTTCCCCAAACCTTTCAATTATTTGTACATTTTTTTTTTTTTTTGTAATTAACACAATATGTTTTCTTTTGGCATCAGTGGAAGACATTTTTCAGCAGTACGATCAGTGCCAGGTTGTTCCTTTCAAGATCAAAACTGTCGTCATCCAGGATGCAGCGAAGTAGAAACCCTTGGGCATGTTTTGGGTTATTTCCCTAAAGGAGAACTACTGAGGAACAATCGCCACCATAAACTGAGAAGCTCCATTGCAACCACTCTTCGGAAGGCAAAGTGGAAGGTTTACATAGAAGTGCACTGCTTGGCTGAGAATGGGTCAACGAGAAGAGCAGACATTATAGCCATCGATCGCCGGAATCAAAGAAGCCTCATTCTTGACCCCACTGTCCGTTTTGAGGATGATCAACAAGATAATAACGTTAATGATGAAAAGAAGTCTATTTACAACCCATGTATTCCTCACTTCAGTGAGAGATACAAAATGAATATTAATACATGGGAAGTGAAAGGACTTCTTTTTGGCGCTAGGGGAACTTCATTTAAGTTAACTAAAACCATTCTCCTTTCTCTTAAATTTTCTAATGAGGACATTAACAAAATTTGTCTAATAGTATTGAGAGATTCATTATCCATTTTACACAATCACTTGTATAATACTATGTAATTTTTTTTTTTTTTCACTTCATTTCATTACTCTTCAATGTATTTTCATCTCATGTTTCTCCGAAATCAAATTGTACTTTATTTTTAAATTTATCATTGTTCCGTATTCTCTCCGCAATTATATTGTATTTTAATTTAACCTCTGCTTTGTATTCTGGATCCTAGTGGTCAGCCGTAGATTTCGGCCAGATGTCACAAATTGTAGAATTTGTGTATGGCTACTCAAATAGTGAGAATAAGGAAAGAATGGTACATGGGTTTGTGGAAGTTCTTGAGGTAATTTCTTTGAAAGCAGGTACGTAGTGACTATTTTACAAATAGACTATTTCTGTTGTCAACAGCAAAGCATTCCTACTACATATTGTGATATTTGTAAGAGTAAAGGCTTGTAATAACCCTCTGTAGAAACATAACGTGCAGGAAAAAAAGAAAAGCTAGAAAAAAAAAAGTAGGATAATCCGACACTCGGTTAATAGGGTGACGGATAATCAGGGTTCTACTGTACATCCTCATTGCAATCACAGATCTACTGTGAAGAATATAATTAAAAACTACTATAAAAAGTTGCACAAATATTGGGAATGTAGTTACTGTATTATCTAATTCACTACATTTGTCTACATTGGCAAGAGGTATACTGAGCATTAATCCTAACTTTTGAGTGTGTCACTACTAATGACATTTATAAGCTTGTGATATTTTTTCATCCACATTTTACATACACAGTGCTTACATTTTATCCTTCAAAGCTCGCATATGGGACCAGAATCGGTAGTAAGTATCTGCATGTACACTTAGCGGCAAAAAGAATGGGCCGGCCGACAATTTCTAAGTTCCAGAGACATAACATTGTGCGTGCTCGTCTTGTCAAAGCCATATTTCACCAGATAACACATAATTAAACCATTTAAATTTGCTGTATTTTGTTTAAGAGTCTAAAATATGTAATAAAATCGAATGGCGTGTTGATTCTAGATACATAGTGCCCTTGAAGAGTGAAATAATGATAAAATTGATAAATACAAAATCAACCGGAGCGAATATGAACAGGAAAACCACGTATTATGCCGAACCGATTTTAACAGTTACAGTAGCGTAAGTCGTTACGGCATTGCTCTGTTGAACAGTTTGGTAGAAGTAGCTCAAGGTTCGAATCTCCCCCAATTTTCTTTTTTTTATTACAAATTTGTCATCATATGTGTCTCGCAAAGCTATAATTATGTGGCGATATCTCTTAGAATATGCCCAAACTCTAATAAATAATAAACCTCTCTCTCTCTTTCAAGCAATACTGCTGTTAATATAACGTTCTGTCTCGTCATTACGCTTGAAGTTGGCACAGCAACAATAACTCATTGCCCTGGTTCGCATAGGTTATTCTGCGTATGCTACTCTCTGACAGGACTTCGATTGGAGAAATGTCATTTTCTCCGACGAGGTAATTGTCTCCAATAGCAACGATAGTACTGCCCTAGTTTATTATATGAATGGCCACCGATACGATGAATGCTTCGTGAGACGAATTATTAACAAGTCGGGTTGCGTGAGGGTCGCGTGTTGGGGGTGGATGTCATACGATGAGGCAGGACTTTTGGAACTCATCCATGGGCAGTTTACGGTAGAAGTCTACGAACACATTTTGGCAAATGTAATGATCCCTTCTGTCCGAAAACGATATCCAGAAGGAACACTTTTCTTCCAGCAGGATAATCATCTGATACACACCGCCAACCGGATTCAAAGATGGTTTACGAGGAGGCGTGATGTCGACCCAGTCGACTGGCCTCCAAATTCACCAGATATGAATCCGATTCAAAATTTGTGGGCTGCAGTCAAAAGGATCCTACGCTCTAATTGGGCAGAACAACCACCCATTCGGACACCTGAGGAATTGTGGGACAGAGTTCTAGATGCGTGGGAGGAGATGGCCAATAATTTAGACCTGTTCCATAATCCTGTGGACTCTATGCCGCGCAGAATGAGGGCAGATGTTGACGCAGGTGGTTTGTGGACGAGATACTAGTCCCCACCACAGGCTTGTTTTGTTAATATATTAAAAAATTGTTTGTTTTTGTTAATTTAATTGTTTATTTGTGTTTGATATGCGTCCGGTTTTTTAGGATGTGAAACAAGTATTTTTGTCTCACCTATTAATAGCCCACAGGTGATGGGCAATAATATTTTTACAAGGCAGGCATAACAAAGTTTGTTAACAAATGCCATTTCACATTTAAACTAATAAATTAAGTAAAAGTTGAAATAAAAAAAAAAATAATAATTTTACCGTACCAGGAGGCAAACTCACAACCTCTGGTACGGATGTCAGACTTCTTACCACTGGGCCACACACTGCTCATAAGGTTTACTACATTATAGACAGATGACTTTCAATGAAGAGACACCACAGCAATGCCTTGCAGTGGGTTATGTTTACACGAGTGAACTGCGCGATAGAACTTAGCATTTCTATCGACCAAGAGTCGGCCCATTCTTTTTGCTGCTAAGTGTACAGCTATTCAAGGACAGGCATGGTCAATGAGACAGTTGCCTGTTATTGTGTGTAGTATTGAGTTGAATTTCAGAGTATCAGTACATGTGTTATTGTGTGCAGTGTTAATGTTTGTGTCTGTTGCTTGGGTCATGTTTCAGAGATTTAATAGAGAGTAAAGAATTTTTATTTGCTATAGCATTTTAAAAAACTAATCATCTGCTCAGTCGTAGAGAATTTCAAGAACGTTTTCCTGGGATTAATCCATCTGAAAGGACTACAGTTCATAAAATAGTGGATAAATTCAAAACAACGGGATAAGCATTGGACAATAAAAGAAGACAAAGGTGTCATGTTTTAACAGAGGAAAAGTTTGATGATTTCGGTACTCGATTAGAATAATTGCTGTGAAAATCTCTCACAAAGTTGGCTCAAAAATCGAGGATCAGCACATAATGCTTTATTACTAAAAACAAGAAGAAAAAGCCAATATTTCAGAAGCAGAGCTGCAACGTGAGAATCAAAATGTATCAATCAATCAATCTTCTTAATGTATCCAGCTGTTTGCTGACAACATAAAGTCCACTATAGTCCACTGTAGTCTATTCAGTTGTTTTTCACGAGAAATGAGGGGTATTTTGATCGGTGTTCATTATAGATGCCTGTTGCTAGTAGCCAGAGTTGGGGTGTAGACCTAGTCAATATATACTGCAGGGCTGTCTTCTGCAACTGGTACTGATGATTTTAATTTACTTCTTTTGTGGTTGATGGATGGACAGTATAGAAGAATGTGTTCCAGATCTTCATCATGATTATTACACCACAGACAAGTAGGATTATCAGAAATGTGAAATAGGTGTAGGTACAATTGAGTGACAATGTGACCTGTTCTGCCCTTGTTAAAAATGTTTGAACATGTCTGGGCAAGTTTTTGTACATTTCCAGGTCATTTGGTTTCTTTTGTACTTACTTACTTATTGGCTTTTAAGGAACCCGGAGGTTCATTGCCGCCCTCACATAAGCCCGCCATTGAACCATATCCTGAGCAAGATTAATCCACTCTCTACCATCTTTTGTACAGACTGTAAAATTTTTCCTTTGTCAGAAGAGAGCCAATTGTTGATCCATAGGTTTGTAAAATGAGACTTTACTGAAGCAAAAGCATTGGATAGAGATATCACTTGAAGAGGTCTTGGATGCAAATATGTTGCCTGTTTTGCAATATTATCGACTTTCTCGTTTCCGGGTATATCACAATGGCTAGGTATCCATTGAAATGTTATTTCCTAATCAAAATGTATGTAGATGCTACAATGTCTACCTTGGAGCAAACAGGGAACACTTTCTACATAGTCTTTCAAAAGGTAAGCATTTTTTAGTACATTCATAATTTCAAATTGTAAAACACTGTCGTGTATTCTTGACTCATAACCGAGAGCTCAGTGCGCCGCATGTGGGCAGTTGCACTGCTCCTTCCACTCTACGTCTTCTAGTGTGGAAAGATAAAATGTATGCACAATATATGCATATTTAATTAAAAATATGTCTTTCTGCTAATTTTTATACTATTACAAGAACATGTACATTTATACTGGCATTTTCTAACATTTATTAAGAAAATGACATTTCATTTGTAGTACCGGTAATGCGACTGGAAGAAGAATTGTAAATATTTTAGTTTATGTAAATTCAGAAACAGTACTCTTTCCAGATTCTGCAATGTGTGGGTATTGATAACGTCTCTTGAGGCAGAATGAACGTGTTCTCTTTGTAACTCATTCTCCAGTAACAAGAACTGCCACCAAGGAAAATCTTAGAATGCAGGCATTACATCTTGCAAGAGTATGAATTAAGGCAAATCCATTAACGTGTTTATTTTATTTTAATTTTACTAGCTTATTATTTTATAAAATTATGATGTATGTATATTTCAGTATTTGATTGTACATATGTATCTAATAACTTCATTCATTATGCAAAATACTGTGATTAAATTGGATTAAAATAGTTCTGGTTACAGTAAAATCCCGTTTTAACATTCCTGTTTCTAAGATTCTGTTAAGTTCCAGCCAAATTTCCATAACAATCATGTAATGAATTCCTGCTTTTAAGAAAACCCAGTTTAATGGAAATTCCGCTCTTAAGAAATACTTTTCAAGTGGATTTTGTGATAATGACGCCAAAAATATCGACTCAACTTTCAATAATCGATAGTACCAGCATATTTCGATGGTGTTTGGGTAAAGGGAGATACGGTTAAGTCATAAAAATGAATTTTGACATAAATTAAAATTAAACTTCAGACCCTTTTGCAAATAATTTTCTACACAAATAAAACAAATAAAATGCTAGTATTATTTTGTTTTTTACACGCACACTTGTAGAATTTAACTTGTGTATTCATCTGGGGAACAAAACTTCATTTGCACAAAAAATGACTTAACTTCTTTTACCCGAACACCATTGGTTTGATAGTGCTCTTCATCATAGAACAGCAATGTACGAACTGATGGTGAAATTTCGTGTAAACTGAGTCGTGGCAAATAAAAAGTAGAAAAAGGAAGGGCGTATCTATCTTAACTAAGAAACAATTAGATGTCATCAGTTCTCGATTAGAGGCTTATTCTCGGAAGTTATTGTGTCGTGTAGGGAGAATGTTAGTATTTTCATCATGCAAGCCTGCAGAAGTGTCTAAAATAAAAGAAAATTTTAATATTTCATGCAAAGAACGCTACTGGAGTTCGAGAGTCATTTTCTGAAGATATGAGGCAGAGAGTTGCCATTTAGAGAGTCTATTGGAAAGCACGGACACTTTTAATTCTTCCATCTGAGAGTGGGTTGCAAATAACTGGCATATAGCTCATTGTTAGTGGAGATATGAGAGATGCAAGCAGTGGCATTTTGTAAACAACTTTCCACTATTACTTGAAATTTACATTATTTTCAGGAATAATCTAACCAGTGACAATTTTATGCAGGGAGGGTGAGAAAACAACATTTACTCTCTGGTATGCAATGCATTTCAGTAAAAACAAGTTAACATCATTTGGAATCCATTATTTATGTAAATGTCAACAAAAAGGAACATTTCTCATGAACATAATTATGTTTCTAATATAATACTTCAGACAGCTAAATATTACAGAACTAGGCTTTTGAAAAATGTAAAGTTCCAGGACACGGTGGGTTACCCAAAAGCCTAATTCTGATCACAGTCATTGTGAAAGCCTAAAAATTCATACAGTTAAATATTTATTAACTAGGAAACTTGTACTCTGTGATGGCTAAACACCGAAATGATTCAGTCCCTTCAGCAATCACTATTAAGTTTAAAAGAAATGCATTTTAATACTCTAGTCTAATGATATGTTTATATACTTCAGAGATTCTTAGGAGGTTGTAACAACAACCAGCTATATTAAATTGAGATTCGTTTCCTCCAACTCATTTTGTCATGTACATACACGAGTTACATGTTTAAAAAATAGTACCGTACACGAAAATATATACGAGTATTTGACTCTATAATATCGGTAGTATACAAAAATATATATGTGAGTATATGACTAATATCACACAAAAATAAATGCTAGTATAAATGACTATGTAACCTAATGGAATGTTGGCACATAATTATCAACTCTCCGTTGCAGGGCGAAGCTCAGTTATACTAAAGCCACTGATGAACGCTTTCTCTGATTACAGAGGAATGTTGCCATGCTTCTTTGGAGGGTTGCTCAGTCTCTTTGTGGACAGAAGATCCAAGTCTTGGCAGACCCTCCAGCGAGTGGTTCTGGGCTCTATGATGTCATCCACAAAACCTGCAACATTGCACCAAAGACCGTCATATAACATAAATATTTTCACTGATTAACTTTACAACTTCTTTACTGTGTTAACTTTTTAGGAAATTACCTGGCTGATTAGTTTCGAAGTGATATTCTTCATTGTCCAAAGCTTAGTGAAGGTCCCGCGCTATCTTCTGGTTTCCTGTTGTGGTGGGGTGTATTCATGATTGTGTTGAAAAGTGGAAAAGGGTGTTTGTTATGAAATTGAGTTGAGTGTTCAGGATGTGCTGGAGGAGTGTTTTTGTATGTTTGTAGATTTCATATTGTTCTAGAGCAGTGTTCAGGAACCTTTTTATACTCACAGCACACCCTAGACGGGCCTAGACTCAACACGGCACACCAAAATATTAATCCCCTCAAAAACATATGCTGTGACTCTCTTAATATAATTACGTAATGTAATTAAATTTATTATTATTATTATTATTATTATTATTATTATTATTATTATTTTTGATATATTATGAAACAGAAATCGACTCTGCGATACTTGGGCCTGCTTAGCTGCACACAGGTGGCTGATCTATGACGGAATCGATAATAATGCAAGCCTCATTTCTTCATCGATGGATTCGGGTCTCTCCCTTTTTGATGTTTTAATTTTCAGTTAACGTCGAACAGCCCAGTTCATACACATTATGTAGTTTTCAAAGGCACTTCGAGAAGTTTTAATTACAATATTCTGTCTGCTTTTAAGTCTGGTAGTTCCTCTTGTACAGAAGATGTTTTGAATCCACAATGAATGGATCACAAACCCAGTAAAAATCTTGAATACCCTCTCCGAAATAATTCTTGAACTTCTGCTGCAAGATTACTAGATGTTCTTTAATTAAGTCCGTCAACACTTTATTATTGCCAGCAAGGGGCCATACAGTTGGGAACATCTCAAACGACCGATTTTCAGGCATTAACAACGTTTCAGCTATTATGTGTGCTTTTTTTGGCCTTTATGATAAGTTCGGGTACCTTATAGCTAGCTTCTTGTACTTTTTGTGAAACCTGTACCGACATCGTCATGAGCGTCATTTGTTTCTTTTATTTTGTTCAAACAACCGACGATAATAATATTCATCTTTGTTTCACAGAAAAGAATATTTTGTTACCAAATGTCGTTTCAATTTACTGGGAACCATAGCATTACTGAGATTTTCACCACACACAACACACTCGGGGATTGGGCATGTTTTGTCAACACACCATTTTAATTTCAATTAATTTTCGCGTCACACCTTTCATCTTGTGAAGGCACACCGGTTGCGGAACACTGTTCTAGAGTGTCAAGTTTCTGGTTTTCTGGCTGGATGTGTAGTATTTTTATGTCAGTATCTGTGTTGCTGACATGAAAATACTACACAATACTACACATCCAGCCAAAAAAACAGAAACTTGACACTATAGAATATGAAATTTACAAACATACAAAAACATAACCACAGCACATCCTGAACACTCAACAGAATTTCAAAACACACAACCTTTTCGACACAATCAACAACACACCCCACCACAACGGGAAACTAGAAAATAGCGCAGGACCTTCACTAGGCTTCGGGCAATGAATAATATCACTTCGAAACTAATAAACCACGTAATTTTCTCATATTAACACAATGTAGAGTTATAAAGTTAATCAGTGATTATATAAGTGTTAAAAGTATATATAGAACAATGGTAAAAGGTAAAAGGTAAAGGTATCCCCGTTACATGCCATGAAGGCACTTGGGGGGCATATATATATATATATATATATATATATATATATATATATATATATAGAACAATGAAGAATAAATATTTTGTTTTAGTTACACGAGCACCAAACTGATGAAGATATAGTGACAGAATAGTATTGGTGAAGCTGGCAAGAGGAGTCAAAGTAAGGAAAGAAGGTGAATACGCACCTCTCACAGCAGCTGGGAAGGGGTTACCGAATTTCTCAACATATTCTGCTTCGTACTTGCTCACGTCAGGTTTGCCCTTGAAGAGAATGGATGTGGCACCCTTTGCCCCCATCACTGCTACTTCAGCTGTTGGCCAGGCATAATTAACATCCCCTCGCAAGTGCTTGGAGGACATGACGTCATATGCACCACCATAACCCTGAAATAAATTGCATCATATTCTCTATCATTGTATCCTTGATTCAATTAATAATAATTAAATGGTTTTATTTTAACCTTCGTGGGAGAGGTTATGGAATTCACTACACCAGTGGTTGCCAAACACCACAAAATTGTGACGTAATAGAAATGCAACCCTCACACCACTATCGCAGGGAGAGGGGTGGAGTGGATATCTCTTCAGGTAATGTGGTGAATGACAGTGCAGAGTCGGACCAAAAAAAAAACAATATAATATTCTTCTACTTATTAACTACACACACTTTTTTCCGTGTTAACTTTTTATCCTCATATTCATTATTTTTGTATTATAAATAAAATAAAATATATTTTCTTATTTACCATAAAAATAACGTGTACTTTACTTCAGCGATATTTGAAATTACAAAAACTTACCAGGCTGATCACGAAGTTATAAATTACACCACATAACTTACGTCGAAATATTTTACCCCGATTAAGACATAGAAGCTGATACTTTTTATTGTTCGTTTATTACTGAAATATTCAAATTACACTACATACATCGGAAAAACGTCAAAGTATTTTACCCCGATTAAGATAAGACATAGAAGAAGATACTTTTTTATTGTTTGTTTATTTGTTTATTAGTGAAATATTCAACTTACAGGTACGGACGTGGTAGAATAATGACAATGTACATTTTTCTTTTATACTTCATTTAAAATTTTACAACAAATTAAATATCTCATATTTTGGCATCAGCACAAAAGAAATACTGTTCCTTCCCATGCTCCTTAAAGTTAAGTTTTACATATTATCTGTTTTCTGTTTTGAAAAAGACATCGAAACATATTATCCTACACACATGTAACACTACATGTGTACATCTTCTGCTGATATCTGTCTTTACTTCTATCGAAGTGAATGCTGTAAACAGTGGGTGGGGGTATGAAGCCATGGTTAGGTTTGAGTGGAGACAGGGGCATGTATCGCGATCACTGCACTACGCTATTCCTTGCAACCCAATTAGACAAACGTTAAAATATTTCACATAAGAGTTTTCTTTATACTTCAACAAATTTTGATGGGAAAAATCAGTTCTGACCAATGCCATGGTCAATATTAAAATTTAGTGGCTTTTTACCAAGCTTGTATTTCCAGGACATGGATGTTGGCCTGTTGTAAACATCACGTCTTATATGAATATCTGATGTCATATTAATCCACTTCATACAGTATGTTCTTGCATCCACTAAGTGAAGTTGTAAAACATGCAAATCTGCAGGATATTGAAGGAAGCATGTTTGAGGTTTGCAGAAAATTAACTTCCAATTACACCTGAACTGACAGCTTTATCCCTGGCACTCACCTTCCTGGTAATGACCGTGATCTTTGGTACGGTGGCCTCTGCAAACGCATACAGCAGCTTGGCTCCATGGCGGATGATGCCGTTATGTTCTTGACCTGTGCCAGGCAGGAAGCCAGGGACATCCACAAATGTGATGATGGGAATGTTGAAGGCATCACAGAACCGAACAAACCTCGCGCCTTTCACAGACGAGTTGATATCCAAGCATCCTAAAGAAACGAGACAGGATTCACACAAGCTGTGGTTTGTACAGCACAACATCTGAAGTTCTATGCAGTCCAGAGACTTATAACACAAGTTCTTGTTTTCCTGGAATGGTTGATAGTGCAGAAAAAGAAAAGAATAAAAATAAAGAGAGAAAGGATAAGAAGAGGGGAAAGGCAGAAGAAAGAGGAGATTATTGATTAACAATGGTGGTGGCGATGTGATGAATTTCCCCTCCATTTTCATTGGGATGACGATAATCTTCACAACAAGAATATTCCTTACAGTAGGATGTAATCTAAAAACAGTTTCTTTATTGAAATTTCGATCTCACTATGCATCACACACAGGACTGACGTCTGATTTTTGTTCTGTTATTTCATGATAAAATGAAACTATATAGCTTTATGAACATAACCACGGCACAGGCCTAAATTAAATACATTACTTTTCATAGATTTTTTCGACATTTCCACTCAAAAAACAGTTCACATTAAATTGTGCATTGGCATCAAATTGGCAGGTAACTCTAGGAATGACTATTCCTATGCTGTCAGTATCTGTAAAAATACATAAGAGAGTAAGGTCGAGAAACGGTGACAGGTTAGGTCTGGTTTGTTCAGACTTTTGGTATGCATTCCACATATGTTTTTGGCACATAGGTAGATATAAGGCAAGTTTTCGTTAGGTCGAAGATCAGTGACAGGTTAGGTTAGATTTGTTGAGGCTTTTAGAATGCTTTTTTTTTTTTTTTTTTTTTTTTTTTAAACTGAAGATCAGCGAAAACCAGTTACAGGTTAAGTTTGGTTTGTTCAGGCTTTCGGTATGTCTTGTATATCCTACTTTTTGATAGTTTGGTAGATAGATAGAAAGCACTTTTTGTAAGCTTAAGTATTGAGTAAATTAAACAGTCTGTGCTTATCTAGTATTATATTTATAGCATTAACGTTTTCAGTACGTGTGTACCATTTTCAAATGCGAATGCCTGTTACATATAAATAGGTCTGCTTGACTGTGGAATTGGAACATTCATGAACATCATTGATGCTGTTAATAAACTACAAAAAAACACAACTTAAGGATGAAATAGATGAAATATATATGACACAGTAATACTGGAGCAAAGGTTGAATGGAAGTAGTAGAGAAAATTTAAGTACATCAAAACAAACTGAGCAAAGTTGTGTGAAATACCTGCAGCATTCTTGGGTTGGTTGCCAACAATGCCGACAGTTCTCCCATTCATTCTTCCGAAACCCACAACTATGTTTCGGGCATAGTTGGGCATGATCTCAAAGAACTCTCTCTCATCCACGACATTCATCACCACGTCCAACATGTCATATGCTTCCGTTGTCTCCTGTGGTATCAGTGTATCCAAGGCTGGTACATCTCGCTCCCTACAGAGACAATCACATGGTTCTTTTAAGCCTTGTAAGATAGCAGATGTTTAGCATCATAGATCTAGAGTAATAAAATGTCATGTACTTACTTACTTACTGGCTTTTAAGGAACCCGGAGGTTCATTGCCGCCCTCACATAAGCCCGCCATAGGTCCCTATCCTAAGCAAGATCAATTCAGTCTCTATCATCATATCCCATCTCCCTCAAGTCCATTTTAATATTATCTTCCCATCTACGTCTCGCCCTCCCCAAACGTCTTTTTTCCTCCGGCCTCCCAACTAACATTCTATATGCATTTCTGGATTCGCCCATACGTGCTACATGCCCTGCCCATCTCAAACGTCTGGATTTTATGTTCCTAATTATGTCAGGTGAAGAATACAATGCGTGCAGTTCTGTGTTGTGTAACTTTCTCCATTCTCCTGTAACTTCATCCCTCTCAGCCCCAAATATTTATCTAAGCACCTTATTCTCAAACACCTGTTGTTTCTCAAAGTGAGAGTCCAAGTTTCACAACCATAAAGAACAACCTGTAATATAACTGTTTTATAAATTCTAACTTTCAGATTTTTTGACAGCAGACTGGATGATAAAAGCTTCTCAACCGAATAATAACAGGTGTTTCCCATATTTATTCTGTGTTTAATTTCCTCCCGAGTATCATTTATATTTGTTACTGTTGCTCCTAGGTATTTGAACTTCTCCACCTCCTCAAAGGACAAATTTCCAATTTTTATATTTCCATTTCGTACAATATTCTGGTCACGAGATATAATCATATCGTCACGTGAATGCAAGAACTAGGTAACTCGAAATTTGCGTTTTTTAGTTACCTCTTTTATAGCATAGCAAAAATCGCACAAAATGTAATGCAAGAACTAGGCAACTGATCGAACGATATCAGCGACATCTATTTTCCAATATAACAAATAGGTAAAAGAAAACGAGACATATTCCTTAGTGCAATAAATAAGTAAATAGGCAATGTCACAAAATATGAAAAATCAAGTTACCTAGTTCTTGCATTCAGGTGATGGTACACTTTGTCTTTTCGGGATTTACTTCCAAACCTATCTCTTTACTTGCTTCAAGTAAACTTCCCGTGTTTTCCCTAATCGTTTGTGGATTTTCTTCTAACATATTCACGTCATCCATATAGACAAGCAGCTGATGTAACCCGTTCAATTCCAAACCCTCTCTGTTATCCTGGACTTTCCTAATGGCATACTCTAGAGAAAAGTTAAAAAGTATAGGTGATAGTGCATCTCCTTGCAATAAAATGTCATGTACTTTAGAAAAATGCAGAATGGACTCTGTTATGATGTAGACCTTCTGGGCTAGAAGAGTGTCTGGTAAGTGGTTTATGAATGTGGGATACATTGAGCCTCAGAAGATATTATCGTAATTATTCTCTATCACAAAACTAGGGGAGAGAATATCACCAAAACAGATTATGATAAACTTTACTGACAAATCGTGAAAGTGATTTCTTTAATTAATTTACCATGGATCGTCACAAATTCTGATGGGTGACGGGTCCTTGTTGGACAGTGGTAAGAAGCCCAGGAAGTTCCTCAGTTGCAGCAGAGCATCGACATCGTTGTGGAAGGCTTTGTGTGCCACACCGGAAGTTGTTGTGTGAGTCTTCGCTCCCCCCAATTCTTCCTGCGTCACATTCTCGTTTGTCACAGACTGTTGATGTACCAAACAGAATACTGTTTAATATTGACTTGTTACAATATACTGACATGTAAACTGCTTCATAGACAAAAGAAATTCTTAATGCAGAATTACTGACTACCTATGTAAAACAAAACAGGAAAGATGTATAAGAGGTCAGTATCCATGTCCATCTGTGAAAGCTGCAAATGTATTTAGAAAAATGAAAATTTTCACAGTGAATTCATTTTGAGATAACTTTGGTCACTTTTAATTTAAAATAATAATAATAATAATAATAATAATAATAATAATAATAATAATAATAATAATAATAATATCTGCCACTTTGAAGTACTAGTAGTCAGTGTGTCTGACTACAAGACTAGTGGGCCCAGGATCGAATCCTGGTTGGAACAAGTTGCCTGGTTGAGATTTTTTCCGGAGTTTTCCCCTCAACCCATTAAGAGCAAATGCTAGGTAACTTTCAGCATTGGACCTTACGTTCATGTTGACGTTATTATCACCTTCATCTTTATCATACTGATCATACTTCCATACTGATATGTCATCCTATGATATGGAGCTGTCCACATCTGTGGAGTAATGGTTAGTGCGTCTGGCCGCGAAACTAGGTGGCCCGGGTTCGATTCCCGGTCAGGGCAAGTTACCTGGTTGAGGTTTTTTCCGGGGTTTTCCCTCAACCCAATATGAGCAAATGCTGGGTAACTTTCGGTGCTGGACCATGGACTCATTTCACCAGCATTATCACCTTCATCTCATTCAGATGCTAAATAACCTAAGCTGCTGATAAAGCGTCGTAAAATAACCTACTAAAATAAAAAAAAAAAAAGATGGAGCTAACAGAATCCGACCTATTGGGTGCTTCAACCTCAAAACAGGATTCTTAATCAAAATAGGCAGAGGTGTAAATGACTACACACCAATATGTGCTGTGTGTGTGTGTGTGTGTGTGTGTGTGTGTGTGTGTGTGTGTGTGAGAGAGAGAGAGAGAGAGAGAGAGAGAGAGAGAGAGAGAGGGAGGGAGGGGGGAAGAGGATTAATCATATGTCTGTTTGGCTTCCCAACTGCTGATTCTACCTTTTCATAGTCTACTTATATTTATCTCGTTTTTCCTTGAGTTTATACTCCATATTAATGTGTGTGTGTGTGTGTGTGTCTGTCTAATGCCTACCCATTTCACTTTGTGTTATTTGGGTTCCGCATACTGTGGATAGATGGCAGGACTGTGATCTATTTTCAAATTGCATACCACTTCGGAGGCCACGTTATGCATGATGTGCATCTGTGAAGAGTTATGTCTTGTAGTAGGATGAGTGTAAGTTAAGTGTTCGTGTAAGTGTAGTGTAGGGAATGGGTGAGGATGATGATGAAAATGAGGAAAGGAGAAGGGGAAACCGGTGCCGGCATGTAGCCTACTCCTGTCGAATAGCACCAAGGGGGCCGCCAGGCTTGACATTCCCATCCGACGAATGAATCACTATCAACAGTGACATATGCGTTCTCTTCATATGCACTGCGGAGAGATTTGGGATTTAACCCAGGCATATTGGTGCACAATTTAGTGATTAGAAGTTGTTCACCACCATCTCTCCTAGCCCTGAGGTAGAAATTTTATAAGAACATTTCTGACCCCGCTGGGAATCGAACCCGGGCCGGCTAGTCTGGAGGCAGACATGCTATCACAGAGCTAACTCGTCGGACTCCATATTAAGGGGAGAGGATGGTATTTTTTAAAACTTTTTTCCTATTTGGTGTAAAATATCAATTTTTTGTATGTAGACAACTCATAGCTGTGGCAACTCAACCAAATAAAAATATTTTGAAAAAAATTATTTGGGGGCCCAAATTTGAAAAAAAAAAAAAACCCAATGCAGGATTGTACTAAAACCGATATATCTAAACCGTTTTTAAAGATAGATTCAAACAGTTTTTTGCAATGTATTTGCAAACGCATGTTCTACAAACTGTCTGTAACAGAATTTTGATATTAGTCCTACGTTTGTAAAATAAACAATTAAAATTTAATAACAATTTTCTGATTTCCTTTCTTGCAAACAAACGGACGTATTTTTAAAATGAAATCAATTAACAAATTCTGTTACAGAGAAAAGTTTCCTAATAGTCTAAAGAATGTGTGTTCTAAATTTCATGCATGTATCTTTAATAGTTCAGAAATTATATCCATTTTTGTCTGGCAATGTAGCAAAAAAATGAAGTTACTGGAAACCGATAAAAGCGGGTGTCTGATTTAAAAATCTATAGCACAAGAAGTATAAAAATGACGTCTCAACATCCAATAAGGGCACAAATACCCACAAAATGTTATGCAATGCATTCCACACATATCAAAGGGTATTTTACAGAAAAAAAATTTTTTTTTTTTTTTTTAATTTAATTTACTGGAAACAACAATAAAAGTGGGCAAGTGATTTAGAAATCCATAACGCAGGAAGTTTAAAAATGGCGACTTAACATCCGATAAAGGCACAACTACCCACAAAATATTATGCTATGCATTCCACACATACCACAGAGTATTTTAAAGAATATTTTTTTTTTTTGAAAATTTACTCAATTTTCACCAAAAAAATACCATCCTCTCCACTTAATGTTGGTACTCTTCTTTCTGCCATTCTTTAAATACGTTGTTGTTGTTTTCTAATGCCAGACGTTTGACAATAAAGTCATTTGACCTCTTGCACTCCAATATTTTTCAAAGATATTATCATGGTCAGCCACTGAAGCACAGATTTTGAGGTGTTCCGAATCCAATTCTTTAAATATATGTTGAATTATATTGCTGTAATAACATAGTCTACCTTTAAGAGTGAAATATAAATAGCCTACCTTAACGACATCAGGTCCTGTAATGAAAAGGTAAGATGTGTCTTCTACCATGAAGGTGAAATCTGTCATTGCAGGGGAGTACACGGCACCTCCAGCACAAGGACCCATGACCATGGAAATCTGAAAAATAGCAACCGGTCAACTCCTAGACACAAAAGGCTCCAGTTCCTCATACCATTAGCTACATAGTACCATCGCATCACCTAGAGACAGCCAGCTCACCTGAGGAATGACTCCTGAGGCCAACACATTTCTCAGAAAAATGTCAGCATAGCCAGCCAGAGACTCGACTCCTTCCTGGATGCGAGCGCCACCGGAATCATTCAGTCCGATAATGGGGGCACCAACTAGCACGGCCTGGTCCATGATCTTCAACAGAGTTAACATTATTGTTAGGCTAGTTACTTGTAACAGAAATCCCACCTCGATTTTAATATTGTTCTCTCTTACCTTACAGATTTTCTTGGCATGGATACTGGAGAGGCTTCCACCAAAGACAGTGAAGTCCTGACTGAACATGTAGGCTATCCGTCCATTGATGAGGCCATGGCCTGTGATTACGGAGTCACCAGGAAACTACACACACACAATTCATTGCGGATAGGGTTCTTGTATTTTTAAGGGATCCTAATACAGGGTGAACCGTAATTAATGTCATTCATTTCAGGAAGTTATTCTTTGAGATATTTTCAAACTAAAAAGTTTAATACAATTTTGCTCATTTATTGCTTCCTTTTCGAGATAAAAATTGTTTTATATGGAACATTTAATAGTGTGTTTTGAGAAAGCCATTAATTTAATTCTCAATATGCTCAGTCAAATTAAGAGAGCAACGTATTATGATAATAAATTATTGAAAGAATTTTAGTTTTGTCCTGTGCAGAAATTTGATCCGAACAAATGTAACATTGAAAAATTCCTTTTGCAGAACGAAAAGTTAAATTTGTTCGGATCAAATTTTTGCACATTTAAAAGATAAAACTAAAATTCTTTATACATCTTGATTACACAACTTTTAACACGGTATATCACTTGGGAAACATATTATATGTCTTTCACGTGTTAAATTTTATCTGCTATCAGCCATCATCAGAACTGGTTGTTGCTGGTCTTGGCGCCTTTTGTTTTGTTTCCTTTGGGGGTGTGTTTGTGTAGTGTAATGTAGAGTCAAAGAGTGTGTGTATTCTGAAATTGAGTTGTGTTGAGAATTTCATTTGGATGTGTTTTTGTGTGTCTGTATATTTCGTATTGTTCTAGTGTGTTTAGTTTCTGACTTTCTGGTTGGATGTGTAGAATTTCCATGTCTGTGTTGGTGTCTCTGTAGGTGTGTTTAGCATTTGTGATGTGTTCTGCATATGTGAAGTGTTTTGTAATTTTGTTAAGGCTGTGATGTGTTCTTTGTAACGTGTTTGAAATGATCTGCCTGTCTGTTCTATGTAGAAGTTGTTGCAGGTGTTATATTTGAGTTTGTATACGCCTGTGTGGTTGTATTTGTTTGTTTGTTTGTTTGTGTTGTATGTGTGTTGAGATGTTTTTGTACAGTATTATTTGTTCTGTATGCGATGTTGTAATTTAATTTCTTGAATGAGGTTGCAATCTTGAGTGTGTTTTTGTTTTCGTATGATAGTGTGATGTATTTTTTGTGTTCTTGTGTTTGTGTTGTATTCTTATGTTTTTTGTGATTATGTTTTGTCTTTCGTATTATGTTGTCTATTATGTTGGGGTTGTATCCGTTTTCTTGTGCTGTGTATTTGATTGTGTTTAGCTCTTCTTTGTAATCATGTTGGTTCATTGGTATGTTGAGTACCTAGTCTGTGTACCATTGTTCTTTAATCTTCTTTAATCATATATTATCATGATACACTGTTATCTTAAAAGGACTGAGTATATTGGGAATTCAATCAATGGCTTTCCCAAAACATGCTATGAAATCGTATTAATGGATGAACTTATCTTTTACTAATGAATGACATATTACGATAATAAAGGTAATTCAACAAACTTTTCAACCACTAATGGTCATTTTCAGATTGGGTTACATTTAGTGTTAGTATTTTTTAGTATTAGTATTTATTTATTTAACCTGGTAGAGATAAGGCCGTCAGGCCTTCTCTGCCCCTCTACCAGGAGATTCCAACTACAATATGAACAATAAAATTACAATTAGTATTAAATTTATAATTACAATTACAAATAACATTACAATTAGTATTAAATTTACAATTATAATTAAATCAAAGTACGAAAAGATTACCTGAATAATTAAAGCTAGATAATTTATCATAGAGAAACAAAGAATATTTTATATTTACTGAATTAAAAATTAAATCTAGAATAACAAAATTGTATAGTGATGAAATTACTGAATATTGAAATATTTTGTGATAGATTAAAGAAACTATTTACAAGAAATCAATTATTGACCAAGTGCCTAGTAAGTTTTCGTTTGAATTCAATTTTATTTCGACAGTCCCTGATGCTAGCAGGTAGCGAATTCCAGAGTCTTGGCAGGGCTATTGTGAAAGAAGATGAGTATGAAGAGGTGTGATGGGATGGTATTGTTAGTATTGTTTCATGACGAGAGCGTGTGTTCAGATTATGGTGGGAAGAAAGGTAAGTGAAGCGAGACGACAGGTACGAAGGAATAGAAGAGTTCAAGATTTCGAAGAGAAAGAGAAGTGAATGTAAATTTCTTTTCTTATCTAGTTTAAGCCAACCTATTGCTTCCAGGGATGGGGTAATATGATCATATTTACGAACATTGCTTACAAAACGTACGCACAAATTATGAGCACGTTGAAGTTTCATTTTGTTGTCGCTGGAGAGGTCAGTCAGTAAAATGTCCGCATAGTTGAAATAGGGAAATACAAGTGTCTGCACAAGGGACTTTTTTAAGCAAGAGGGGAGATGAATATTTATCCTTTTTAGCACATGGATAATAGAATATACTTTTCTGCAGGTTTCTGTAGAGAACACATTTAATTACCGGTAAATGGTAATAAGATCATGTCACTTTACATTGAACTTAACCTAATTTACACAAACATTCTCTCGTGAAAGTCATTGTCTATTTAACGCTAAATTGTCAAAATCTTTAAAAAACATTAAAAACATACAAATTAAGATATTGTATCAGTAAGGTAGTATGTCTGATGCATACGAATGGAAAGAAGTAGTTGAATGGGGTAATGATTAAGTACCGGTATATTAGAAATAATATGATGATGTGTCACACATCGTAATTGTAAAATGCATATGACAGTGACATGACAACATATTATTTCTAATATACTTGAGATGTAATACCATTAATAATATCTCATTCGTTAGTAAAAGATAAGTTCATGACTGATTACCTTCATTCATTAATATAATATGGTATACATGACTTATCGGCGGCCGGGTAGCTCAGTTGGTAGAGCAGCTGGCTACGGACTGGAAGGTCCGGGGTTCGATCCCAGGTGGTGACAGGATTTTTTCTCGTTGCCAAACTTTCAGAACAGCCCTGAGGTTCACTCAGCCTCCTATAAAATTGAGTACCGGGTCTTTCCCGGGGGTAAAAGGCGGTCAGAGCGTGGTGCCGACCACACCACCTCATTCTAGTGCCGAGGTCATGGAAAGCATGGGGCTCTACCTCCATGCCCCCCAAGTGCCTTCATGGCATGTTACGGAGATACCTTTTATACATGACTTATCAGAAAAACATGTCTTTGAGATTACGCTATGAAATGTTTCATATAAAACAATTTTTATCTACAAGAAGAAGCAAAACGAGCAAAACTATATTATACTTTTTTGTTTGAAATATCTCAAAGAATAACTTCCTGAAATTAAAGACATTACTTACGATTCACTCTCTATACAGTGTAATGAATTACAGCTGAACCTTCGTACAACGAAAACTGATATAACAAAAAATCCTGTTACAACAATAAATATTATTGGTTCTGGCTTATTTCTTACATTTTAAATGTTTTATCCATCATTACAACAATGGTCAAATTTTAGAGAAACCTCGATTCAACATTAAAAATATTATATATTTTTTCATTTACATGGTTTTCATATTCAATACTATCTCACTTTTCACTTGGTATCACCCTCTTAAATATGTTTCCCTGTTATTTCGACTATCCTCTTTCATACTTTTGTTGACCGATCTTGGCATTCTGTACAAGGAGTGTGTTGCAATAGAATTCTGCCTGCTTCAAGGGCATGTGACCCTTAAGAAAATTTGTCTTTATGGTTTGTGCCACTGGCGCTTTTCACATTAGAATATTAGTTGTTAAAATGGCATGTGTAACACGAAAACAAATCAGTTTGGAGACCAAATTAGTTGTATTTAGTTATTTTGATAAGGGACTGAAGCAGTTTGAAGTGGCAAAAAAAAAATAGATTTGTGTAGTCAACACTAAGAGGTGGAGAAGTTCAAATATCTTGGAGCAACAGTAACAAAAATAAATGACACTCGGGAGGAAATTAAACACAGAATAAATATGGGAAATGTCTGTTATTATTCGGTTGAGAAGCTTTTATCATCTAGTCTGCTGTCAAAAAATCTGAAAGTTAGAATTTATAAAACAGTTATATTACCGGTTGTTCTTTATGGTTGTGAAACTTGGACTCTTACTTTGAGAGAGGAACATAGGTTAAGGGTGTTTGAGAATAAGGTGCTTAGGAAAATATTTGGGGCAAAGAGGGATGAAGTTACAGGAGAAAGGAGAAAGTTACACAACACAGAACTGCACGCATTGTATTCTTCACCTGACATAATTAGGAACATTAAATCCAGACGTTTGAGATGGGCAGGGCATGTAACACGTATGGGCGAATCCAGAAATGCATATAGAGTGTTAGTTGGGAGACCGGAGGGAAAAAGACCTTTAGGGAGGCCGAGACGTAGATGGGAAGATA
This sequence comes from Periplaneta americana, assembly GCF_040183065.1. NCBI lineage: Eukaryota > Metazoa > Arthropoda > Insecta > Blattodea > Blattidae > Periplaneta > Periplaneta americana. Next base: position 150,714,854 of record NC_091125.1, on the reverse strand, counting down.
ATATTAAAATGGATTTGAGGGAGGTGGGATATGATAGAAAATGGATTAATCTTGCTCAGGATAGGGACCAATGGCGGGCTTATGTGAGGGCGGCAATGAACCTCCAGGTTCCTTAAAAGCCAGTAAGTAGTCAACACTTATAACATTCATAAAGAAACGCAAAGAAACAGAGGACAGTGTCGCAAGTGACAAAATTAATTAATCCTGAACATAAGCAATTAAAAACTGTGGCAGCAGAAGACATTAACATTGCTACCTTGAAGTAGTTTAAACAATTGAGAACATTTAACATTTCTACAACTCAAAAAGTGTTTAATTTTGCCGGTGTACTTGGTGATTCCTACTTCAAAACTAGCAACAGTTGGTTACAGTATTTTCAAGACGGACATGAGATTATTTTTAAAGTGGTAAAAGACATAGTACAATTTTATTACTGATCTAAAAAAATGCCTGAATTGTAAAATGAATTTGTATTTCAAGTAGGATAATAGAACGGTGAGTAAATACTATTTCATAGTATGTAATGTTGTTTTATACTTATTTCTACTATATTGTTTTTCAGAACATAAATTTCGACAAAATTTATTAAGTCCTCCATACAACAGTAACCTTACATAACAATACAATTTTCGTAGTTCCTGAAACATTTTTGTATCAAGATTCGACTGTATCGCTTGTTCCACATACTTCATTTCTGTAAGGGGCCATTCCATGTCAAATCAACACAAAAAAGTGGACTTTTCAACCCGACCACCTCAGATTTTCATTAAATTTGGTGGGATGGTAAAGAACCTTAAGTTAATTAATTATGTAAAATTTTAGCCCTCAATAATGCACGATATCCATACAGCAATTCTGTCGATACGAGAAAAAATGTAAAAATGTCGCATACTATGTCAACAAAAATAATTCATAACTTCTCTTCTAATTGAGGTAGAATCTTAAACGTGGGCTTATTTTAAAGCTAATGGATCATACGTTTCAATAAAAATAGGTTTGCATCAAAGTAATGAATTCTTTATTGAATAGTCACGTGAAACACATTTTAACACTCAATATCTATAAATGCGGGACATAAATTATTACACGAAAAAGTATGTTATAGAGGTAAGAGTATTCTCCCCTTGGTATAAGTTTAATTTTGGAAACGTTTCAGGAATATCAGTAAAAAATATATCAATGTATTGGTTTGTAGCACTTAAACCCGTCTTTCACCAACAATGCATGCGCACGAGTTCGTACTTGTCTGATAAGCTGCATCGTCGATCTGTCAGGCCGTCATGAGTGGCAGTTTATATAGTCTTCAATTTATACAAAATGTGCAATCTGTTTCAAGTGCAGTGTCGTTAGTTTTTGTAGTATGTGGTAGTTTTGTGCGATGTAATGGAGTCGCGTTTTAAGTCATAGGCCTATGTTTGCTGCAATCCCTTCGAGAAATCAGGGCATTGTAATTAGAGGAAAAATTTAAGAAGTGTTATATCGTGGATGCTTAATGTATTTCCTAATTTAAAACAGGAACAAAAGGTGTGCGCTATGTGTCGCAAAGAAATAAAAATATAATACTGCATGATGCTATTACGCAGAATCCTCATAATGACTCTAGTAATGAAGAATACGTCGACTCTACAGCAAATGTAAGTTCATTAAATACAAGTCTTTTTGACCAAGGTATGTTCCTTATTAAACAAGAAAGGCTACAACAAGAGAAATATAAGAGACAGAAATTTGAAAATATTGTAAAAGATAAAGTCTGCGATATTAAAGACGCCGAGGAACCAGGAAGAGTCATTAAAACAAACATCTGTAATTCACCATAAAAATTATGTATTTCTCAGATGGATTCTCTGCTCAGTATAAAAATAGGAAAAAATTTACTGAATCTCACATTACATGAAGATTTTGGATTTCCAACAGAATTGCATTATTTTTGCATATCGCATGGCAAAAGAGCATGCGACGTTGTAGATGGGACACTTAAAAGGTTCGCGGCTTGTGCTAGTTTGCAGAGACCATCCGATAAACAAATAACTACACCTAGGGAATTGTATGACTGGACAACGGATCATCTCCCAAACATTAATACCGTTTATGCTCGACCATGCCGAAATGTAGTAATTATACACCTGGTAGCAGTCCTTTAATGCATGTCATTAAAGTACACCTACTCATTAAAGTTCTGGTGTTCAGCCAATGACAAGTCAGCTTTGTACCGTTATATCGATTATTCTCGGATATGCAATCGAAAGACAATTAGCGAAAAGTCACGCAGGCTGGAAATCCAATACTGTCGCAGAAGGTTATGTTCTGTTACTATAATAATTAGCGTTAATTGTAAATAATATTCAAATAAATTCAATTTGTCATCTCGTTTTTCAATTCTAAATCAATTTAAAGGTTATATCAGAGTAACTTTCATCTTATTCTGTGCCAAGGTCAATGACATTCGGCCTCGGAAAAAATCAATACTTTCGCATCTGCGCACATCTCACAATTCAGGTCAGTTCGCACATAACCATACGAAGACCTAATTTTCAATACTTTCAAGTTAGAAATATGGTCGCTTGCGCTCGTTTCATAAACAAACATACTTGCGTCTTAATTACTACCATTATAGGCTCGTTGCATAATGCACTGTTATGTGACTGAAAAAAGCTATACTGAAAAGGAAAAAAATGCTTGCTCTTCGATTTGCAAAATCCACCGCAGTGCCTGGAACACAAGTTTCATACAGTCCTGCTGTTTAGGATGGGTATTATACTTGCTAAGCAGTTTTAAAATGCAGCTGAAACAACGCAGCATCCTGTCTGGAAAGATGATCAGGCTATTTCATCTCAGCAATGAAAGGTAAGCATTTCTTACAGAACTTCAGGTTTAACAAAATCCATGTGACAATAATTTATTTCAGGTAATAATTTAAAAAATTCGAATTATGTACTACATGTTAAATTACATAGCGACATTCAAGAATATGATCAAATATAATTAAATACAACTAATGTGTGGGACATAATTATCGCGACTTATACGGTTAGCTTACGCTTGCAGTGACATAATAATTTTTATCTTTGTAACCTATGAAGATTTCAAGTTGAAACTTATCAGTTCATTATATCACTAATTGAGGCGTACTATATATTTTTTTCCTTAAAATAGAACCCCCGCATTTTTAAATATGAATATATGAAAATTGTTTCACCATGTTTTTTTTTAGTGTAATTGAATACATGCAGAAAACAATATAAGCAATAAAAACTATCACATATTAAGAATGTATCACCCAATTTTTGTAAATTTATCTGGAGACGTTGTTGAGATATATAATTTTAATTGAAGTGGCGTGCTTACAAAAATATGATTTTTGTTCATGTTTGAAACGCCACTGACAGAAAACGAAAAGCACAGGACATATGAAACTCGGCAGTTTTAGTTAGCGCGGCAGGTAAAACAAACCCTCAAAATTTGAAAGAAATCTGAGTCGGTCGGGTTGAGCGCCTTGTTGATTTGATATGGAATGACCCTAAGTGCTACTTCATTGTGAAGCATAAGTACCGGTACCAAAAAATAAAATAAAATAAATTTGACATTTTTGAAGACTTTAATGTTGTAAAAAAATAGTAAAATCGGAATGACAAGGCACATAAGATAATATACAAACAAATATCTTTATATCGACCAAGAAGAAGAGTTATTTGCAATCTACATTAGATAATATGACCAGAAGTTGCACTATTTAAATACTTTGTTGCATACCTTAAGAGTGATTTTTCGATACTTCCATTTTAGCACATTACTACATATTTAAAATGTAAAGGTTTCTACAATATTAAAGCTTTCAATTGACTTATTTTTTGCATGCTTTATAAAGTATGGTTAATTAAATACAGTATCGGATTTTTTATATTCTAGTAACTTTTTAAAATAAAACATATCTATATAATAAACAGAAAAAAACTTGAAAATTATATCTTGAGCAACTAAATATTTCTCAGATACATTTTTGAAATGGGGATATGCATTGTTTTTATAAATATATCGGAAGCACTATACACAAATTTGTGGATCATATACTTAAAATTTGTGCTAGGAGATAGATTTTGAAAGTATTCCACATTATCCAAAAAATAAAAGAAATAATTCATAAATCAGAAACTACTTGACATTTTGTAGCATTATACGTTTTCCAAGAGGAGCATGTGTGAGAAAAATAAACTCTCTAGTTAAAACATTTTAGAAGTTAAGTTTCACCCAGCTCTTCCCTTAATGATATGACATGAAAACACTAGCATAATGGTAGAGTAACAAAGGAACATAATGTCAACTAATGAAAACCTCGTATCTCAATTTTAAAAATGTCTTATCGGAAGATAATCTCATAAATAATATGTAGAAAGTGTAAAAACAACTGTTTCTGATATAAAAGGTAATTTGGTCAATTATGTTTAAAAAATATAAAAAATGAAGTCTACAGACAGTTGAATAATTTCGAGGGGCAAATTGTTCCGGGGCCGGGTATCGAACCTGGGAGCTTTGGTTAAACGTACCAATGCTCTACCAACTGAGCTACCTGGGAACTCTACCAGACACCGATCCAATTTTTCCCTCTATATATATTGGATCGGTGTCTGGTAGAGTTCCTGGGTAGCTCAGTTGGTAGAGCATTGGTATGTTTAACCAAAGGTCCCGGGTTCGATACCCGGCCTCAGAACAATTTTTCCCTCGAAATTATTCAAATAAACTTTACAGGAAGTTATACCTGAAAGCTTGATTTGCGTCTACAGACAGTTTTTTATTCCTCCTGTAAAGTCTGGTTTTCGTGAGATACGAGGTCTTCATTCTTAGCCAACAATAAGTTCTGTTAAACAGCAGCTTTGTCCATGGCACTTCTCACAGGATTTTCTGACAATAAAACCTGTGGGTTGGGATGAGAATCCTTGAGTGCACGGACTTATAGCTGGGTTTAGAAAGCTTTTTATGAAGGTAAGTAACAGACAACAGTTCTCGTAAGTATGAAGAACAAACTGAGCTATCAAGATGCGACCTAGCATATCTCACAATTTCTTACCTTTTGCTTTTCCATGCCAAAGTCGGAGCATGTATGTTCCACAAACATATCATACTCGACAAAACTGCCTGGATCACATAGTAAGTGCACCCTTTCCCTAGCAGTCAATTTACCCTGGAAGAAAGAACAGCGAAGGTACTGCAAATGGAAAATAACTTTAATTTTGAAGTGAAAGAAACAGATGGAGAGAGGAAGAAACAAACAGGGGGAGGGAAGGACGAATAATTATAACAGATAGAAGGAGAGGAGTAAAGATAAAACGTGAAAATGTGGGTTCTCAAGTGCGGAATTTTGAAGATTTCAGTGCCATTTTAATACATGACATCACAAAGCAAACTCAGAATAAAAAAAACCAGTTTAACTAGTTTTATAAACCGTATTGTTCAAATTGTTTCAAATTCTCAGGAAATCTGTAGCCATTGAAAGTCTAGAGAATCTTTACTATACAAATGTTAATATATTTTAATAGTATTTAATAAAAATTATAGAGATACAAAACTTAACATAGAAATAAATCACTGTTAAAAGTGTAAGAAGTACACCTGTAGCGATTTATCAACCCTCCATCTAGCTAATCCATCAATGCCCTTTGATATAAATTATAATAACACTACTTGTATTTGAAGTTTTCACCGCATCCCTTTTGATCTCAGAAGGATATGTTGCAACAGTGAACACAATATTTTGATGAGACTCATACCAGGTTGTAGGATTCGAAGAGTAGACTCAAACACATATACAAGGTGGGTCAAAAGTCACTTTCCCCAAACACTTCTTTACATTTCTTCTTAGAAGCCTTAGCAATACCCATTGCAGGAGATGCAATGAGCATGAAACGTTACCCCAGGTGCTAGGTTTCTACCCTCAGGGAGAATTACTGCAAATTGACAGACATAACACAGTCCATTCAATAATTGCTAACAGATTAAGGGAACATGGTGAATACGAAGTATATGAGGAAGTTCAATGTCTTTCTACGGAAGGATCTACACGGCGTGCTGACATCATAATAACTGACCGAGATAAAAAAAACTGGTCTCATTCTTGACCCTACAGTAAGGTTCGAAATTAATGAAGATCAACCAAGGCAGGTACATGAAGAGAAACGCGCTATTTACCTTCCATGCTGTGATGATCTCAGTCATAAATATAATATTCAATATTGGAATGTCTTTGGACTTATGTTTGGTGCGCGAGGAACAATTCCCAAATTTACATTGAAGATCCTCAGAAAATTAAAAGTTCCTGAAAAGACTCTTCAGACAATTGCATCAACCATTTTAAAATCTTCATTGAACATCATCACCATCTCTATTCATCTTTATAATATCCAATGTATATTATTTATTTTCAATAAATTTTTATCGTTTTGATAGCTACCACATCTTGTTGCAGAATATTCTTTTTTTAAAATTTCATTATGTATTTTTTAACATTAATTTACATTTTCTTTTTTGTTCATTTGAATTGATTAGGTTGCCGATATTTTAAATCCAAGATTTGGACGGCTATCATTTCAATTGTCTTTCTACATTCAATTTACATTTGAGTACACATTCCTATACAGCTTTTCTTCAAAATGGAGACCCTGTTTCTCGATATACAATTTATAATGTTGTTGTTATCTAATGCTGGGCTTTGGCAATAAAGCCATTAGTGTTCTTGCTCTCCAATATTTATAACTACACCATCAGAAATAGAGGAAATGCTATTTCATCTCTTTCGCTGGCCTGCCACGGCGTAGAAATGTTCCACAAGTGGTGCTTGTGAGAAAGGTCGGTGGACTCTAAAACTCCTCCCGGCCAGGTCCGATGGACCCATTAACCAACGACAGGTGTGGCCCTCCAGTCATACTGGGGGTTTACGTGAGTGGGTGATGTAACCACCATTACAAACAAAAAATTGGTGCCCACTTAAAAAACGGTTACACTTATACTAATTAACCTAATGGCAAATCCTTCAGATTCATAATGTTTAGACCGTGATTTACAGATGGCAGTACAGTAACTCATGACTTTCATCGATTTTCACGAATGACTGTTCGATCACGTGTCGCAAAAGATGCAGATCCTGTGGTTTCTGAGCAAAACAATCATTTTCAGGATAACTCACAGCGAAAAATCACGTGGTGTCAGGTCGCATGATCTGGGTGGTCATTCTGTTGTGCCACAACGGCCATTTCATTCATGGAATTGCTAGTTGAAGAATTCCCTCACTCCTACACCAAAATGAGGTGGTGCTCCATCCTGTTGTCATATCAAGTGCATATCGGCAAAACGAGGGCTGTTTTCATGGCATGAAATCAGAAAAATAGTTGATGCACGAACATGGTTGTCAACACCTATTATACCAGCTATTCATTTATTCAAGTTATGACATGTGTATATGTGTACAAGTATGAAACTAAGAACGAATGTTAAGGAAAGTGACTTTTGACCCACCTAGTATATCACTGGTGTTGCCAATCAGTCATTTCTTCAGAAAATGACTTTTAAAAAGCTTTAATCATCAGCTTTCTTGACTACCGAACCCATAAATTATTATAACTCATTTTCCCTGCAGATAATGATGTTAACTAGTACATATGGGAATCTCAGTTCGAGTCTCTTTACTTCAATTTGTTTTATTTTTTATTTTCAACTGTTCAGTAATTTTATACATTATTACAGTGAAATCTGTATTAAACAACCACTGATAGTTCCATGTAATATTGGTCCTTGAGAGGGGTGGTTGTTTAATAGAGGGATGTTTTCATACAAATAATGAGTTATAAATTGCCCCCCATTGAGGGTAGCCCTTACGGACTCAGTATATCCTCAAAAAAAAAAAAAAAAAAATATATATATATATATATATATATATATATATATATATTATACATATGTAAACATAGATACTAAATTTTAAAGAAGGGAAACGAAGAAAAGGGCGTGAAAAAGTACAATTGCTATTAATGTGGCAACATGTGATTAATTAGGATTTGGCAGGATTTTTTTAACACAATTATCACAATGTCATCCCTCAGAGATGTTGGCAGAGCAAACTGCCATCGAAATTCTTCGAAAAAAGCTGGTATAGTCCCTCGAGCCGAATACCTCAATGTGAATTAAGGCATATTTCTGCTTGAAATAGTTGACTGTAGGCTCATAGATCGACTTCTTCTCAAGGCGGACCTCGGCTGACTGATGACATTCTACTTCAAAATGTATCGTGGGGTCCACAATGATGCCCTGTTTAGTGTCAGCATTGTACGCTAAAATGTCTACTCGTCTCGTTGACCCATTTTCAGATAGACAGGAGATTTCTTCTTCTACTATCCAGCCCTTATTTCTTAATGCGGCAGCAATTTTGGATCTTACAAGATGATGTCTAGAGTTCCTCAAGAGCAATCCCTGTTCACAGAATCCCAAGACGTGTGCTAAAGTTTCAATCTCCGGGCAGCCATGTCTGCACCGGGTACCGTCGAGAGATCTGCCGGGAACGGAACGAACAGCTGCTAAATTTGCTGTCATTTTCAGGCTAGATATCCATTCACTAGTCGAAAGTCCTTTCTTGTTTGCAATCCAACTGTTGGCGGCTGTTACTTCGCTATACATCTCTATACATCTCCTACTGTATGTGTATAAAATAAAAGAACTAGGAATGTATTGTTAACTATAATAATAAGTTTTGTACACAACTTTATTACAATTTTATCCTGTAACGCATTACTTCTGCATTAGAAAATCATAAATTGAACTCCGAATAATTTTATTGTATCTTTTTTTTTACATTATTTCATTCTATGAACTATCCTTGAACATATTAAGAAGTCCATTTATATGTTCTCCAGTCGCACAGTCTTTCAATGGAATTGAAGACCTCGGTGCAAAAACCGGACAAGTCCAGAAATGGAAATTTTACAGGAAATAAAAAAAAAAAAAACTTTCCACAAAAATTGAATGTACATTAATTTCAAACTGATTTTTTACACGATAATTTAGGAAATTAGGCTTTTTTATGTGGTTACCAATATTCTTGTTAGTTCTCTTTCGTTCATAGAATTTCTTTTAAATGGTGGACTTGAATGTTTTTTGTCCCGAAAATACACAGATTTCTTTGTCATGTTTGAACTTCATTCATTTCTTGTTTGAAAACAAATCTATGAAACTTACTTCAACCTCAGGTGAGTTCCCATTGAGAGGTTAATCAATGCATATATATTACTCGTATAATATATTATCAATCCATATATATATATATTACTCATATAATATAATATAAAAATTTTTAGAAAATTTAATACTGAAGGTAACAATAAGAAAAAAAAATTTCTTGAAGGAATAGGTAAAAGATCCTAGACTATGTTGTTGATGTAGGTCTTTAAAACATTCTAGTAAAAGAATCATGTAGATATTTAATTAATTGTATATTTTATTATGTAAATGCTTTATGGTTGTAAAAAAATATACAAATTTGATTAATGTATATTAAGCACGAAAAATTTTATTCATTTAGCTTTCATAGTAGCTGGGATATAAAAAAAATTAATTTCACTAAATTTTTGCGTGTATCTCCTCCCTTAAAAGAAGTACAATTAAGAAAATTGCAACTGACATTCAATGGCTGGTTGGTGGTCGGAGAGAGAGGTGGTCCTTAAATAGAGGTTTTTAAGTGGGTTATTTTACAATGCTGTATCAACATCTCAGGTTATTTAGTGTCTGAATGAAATGAAGGTGATAATGCTAGTAAAAGGAGCCTGGGGTCCAGCATCGATACCCAGCATTAAATGGAAGTAAAAGTACATTTGTGTTATGGGGTTTTACATTAGTTCTAAGAAAAATCTATCTCTAAGAGGGGTGATGTCTTAATAGGAGTAGTTTCACTGTATATTCATGATATCTTATTGAACTTCAAGTATGTTTAAAGAAATTCCTCACATATTCCAACATACTTTAAGTCAAATTCAGTAACAGCGTCAATATCAATCAATCTTCTTAATGTATCCAGCTGTTTGCTAACAACATAAAGTCCACTATAGTCTACTGTAGTCTATTCAGTTGTTTTTCACGAGAAATGAGGGATATTTTGATCGATGTTCATTATAGATGCCTGTTGCTAGTAGCCAGAGGTGGGGTGTAGTCAATATATACTGCAGGGCTGTGTCTTCTGCAACAGGTATTGATGAGTTTAATTTACTTCTTTTGCGGTTTATGGATGGGCAGTATAAAAGACTGTGTTCCAGATCTTCTTCATGATTATTACACCACAGACAAGTAGGATTATCAGAAATGTGAAATCGGTGTAGGTACAATTGACTGACAATGTGACCTGTTCTGGGTCTTGTTAAAAATGTTTGAACATGTCTGGGCAAGTTTTTGTACATTTCCAGGTCATTTGGTTTCTTTTGTACAGACTGTAAAATTTTTCCTTTGTCAGAAGAGAGCCAATTGTTGATCCATAGGTTTATAAAATGAGACGATGAAAGAGTAATGGAACGGAGAAAATGTAAATGAGACTTCACTGAAGCAAAAGCACTGGATAGAGATATCACTTGAAGAGGTCTTCGTTGCAAATATGTTGCCTGTTTTGCAATATTATCAACTTTCTCGTTTCCAGGTATACCACAATGACTAGGTATCCATTACTTACTTACTTACTTACTTACAAATGGCTTTTAAGGAACCCGAAGGTTCATTGCCGCCCTCACATAAGCCCGCCAGCGGTCCCTATCCTGTGCAAGATTAATCCAGTCTCTATCATCATACCCCACCTCGCTCAGATCCATTTTAATATTATCCTCCCATCTTATTATAGGGATACGTAACAAGCTGTTTTTTACGGTGATGGGTTGTTAGCCCTTCGCCCAACCCCCAAGCTGGAGGACCACCCCTTATCGGCTGTCCACAACTGCTTATTCAATATATTCGCAGCTACCCTCCATATCTGGAGGCCGTCTCCTCTATCCGCAACCTGAGGACGCGCCATGCCGTGGTGATAGGGACCCACAATACATGGAATGACTAGGTATCCATTGAAATGTTATTTCCTTTTGGAGTTCTTTTAGTTTACTTAGTTGTTTCTGAATTGGAATAATTCTATGTACATATAGGTTTGGTACATATTTGATTATATTAAATATAGCCCCCTTGGAGTCGGTAAGTATGCAAATAGATTTTTTCAGAAATTTGAGTAACACACTGAAGAGCAGCATCAATAGCTAGCAATTCAGTGTCAAGACTGGAGGAGGATGAACAAGGTATGAAATAAATTTCTTGATATTTTGGAATATAATACTCTGCTCCTGATTCCCATTATTAGGATTTAGAAATCCATCTGTATAAATATGAAGGTAATCCTTATATGTGCTGCAGAGTAGTTCCATAGCATCTAAATTAAGAATGTATGGAGGATCATTTTTTAAATGATTTCCTGGAAATCGTATGCTATGTTCTAGAATCACCCATTTCCATGGACGAATTTCGTTCACAACTGGAGTTTTAGCAATGAGTGTGTCTATCATATAGATTGGTATTTATTCTTTTTTTATTTTATAGAAATTACACAGGATATCTATGACAGTTTGAAGAACATCTGAGATCTGGATGAAGCTTGCAATTTTAAATGTATTTTTAGATCCTTTTGTAATATATATTGTGTGAGTGGTTGAATATTACATTCAATTTCTAGGGCAACAGTTGATGTGGTTTTTGGCACTCCTAGGCGTAATCTTAAGGCTGAGTTTTGAAGAACAGAAATTTTTTGTAGATGAGTTGCTGATGCTCCTCCCCATATTTCACATCCATAGGTCAATTTTGATCGTATATAAGCATTATAAAACAGACACATTGTCGTGATGTCTGATCCCCATTTCCTATTAGCTATGATCTTCAAGAGATTTAAACGTGTTTCCCATAAAAGTCAATATAATAATGTAACAAATTACACAACAGTAATAAATGAAGTAAAGAAAAAAATATAAAGTGGAGATGCAGAGATTCGAACTGTGGACCTTATACGGTACCAGTATTATCATGTGGCTTTTGTAGTCTTGAAGACTTCTGTCCCGCCACAGTTATTAAGTAAATGGGCTGCCTTGTGAGATCTCTACCTGGGTTTCCTTATTTATCAACTGACTTCAGACAAGTCAACAAAACAAGAGTCGAATCGTCTCGTGATAATGACGTGTACAACATATTTTTATTTTGATTTCATTTGTGCTGTGACAAGCAGAACATTTTCTAGCTACCTTGAGTGGTGACAAAAGTCTACAACACTACGAAAGTTGCAGGATGAATTTCAATCTTCTACTGATAAAAAAGAGTTTGGTAAGTCGTCTTTATTTACAATTTTTCAGATTACGTATTTTGAGGAGCACTCTAAGAACTTGTCAGTCTACACAAAGTTTTTTTTTAGTCCTACAAAATTATCTGTTGTGGTTACCATTGATTATTAATGCAGAAAAATTCGCTCCAGTGCTGGGGATCGAACACGGCATAGCTTAGTGGTTAGAGCGCCCATTTCGTAAAACTGGGAGTCCCAGGTTCGATCCCCAGCGCTGGAGCGAATTTTCCTCCATTAATAATTTTACGAATGTTCGTCAATGATCTATGTTGAATTTTTATTGATAAAAAGAAAACATACCTGAAAAAAGTAATGTTATAACATCTCGTCAAAACACTGGTTTATCCTTAAAATAGGAACCAAAACACATGCTTCAATCAATTTTCAAATTAAATTTCTTTGTTTTCACAATAATATGAATTCTAAGATCTATTCCAAAATTTTCTCCAATATAAAATTTTTCAAACAAGATTGGAAACATTTCCACTTGTCTTGTTTTTTTTTTTTTTAAATTGGTTTATTTTACGACACTTCATCAATTGCGATGATTATCTAGCATGCGAGTGAAATGACTGTGATGTCACTGAAAGGAGTCTATGGTCCAGTGCTGAAAGTTACCCACTGCTTGCTCTTAATTGGTTGAGGGAAAGTCCCAGAAAAAACCTCAACCAGTAACTTGTCCCAACCAGAAGCGCAACTATCAAGAAATATGTATGGCGGCCAATTCAAATCGGGGAGATCATTCTGCCGACTCTGTATTACTTCCACCTTGTATAAATAAGGCTTTATAACATAAAATTTAAGATACTTTAATTTATTCCTTTGTTAAATGAACTGATTAAGAAAAAGGAATCTCATGAAAATATATAATCATTGACCCATCCGACCTCAGACTTCCCAGTGTCCATCTCATTCAGTAAAACAAGTGAGAAGAGTACAGTAAACAGGCACAACTCACAAAGACTTGAAAATTTAACATTCAGATCATTTAACACAATTTGCTTATATCCAAACGCTTTAATAGCAAGCGAAATAGTGGAAATGGCGGTTTTTTTTCTTTCTTCTTGTGCTGCCATTTGTTGTTTCGGTCAACAATTATCAATTACGTATTTCCTGAAATTCTTTGAGCTGTTCTTTCTAATGACACTGGTATGAATAATTTCGAGGGAAAAATCGTTCCGGGGCCGGGTATCGACACCGGTATACATTTCGTAAAACACACAGTGACAGAATTATAGCAGGTTATAGCACCGGAATGTTTCTGCGGACACACTGTACATAAATAGATCAGATGTACCAACAGTTTCTTATGGCACTTCATTTCAAAAGTTTAGCGCAATAGTTAACGAAAACCTTGATCAGGGAATCATTCATAAATAAAAACTTAGAAAGAGAGAAATAAATCGTCCGGCCTTAATTAAGGATGACCACGAGGATCCGGAAATTAACAGCAAATAAAAATATAATTAATTAAATATGAGTATTGTTATAAAAATAAAATGTAATAATTAAGCACCACTGATTATCATGTTCCAAACTTTTCCATAGCATCAGCCATCCTCATTAGTGCTTTAAGTTTTAAGAACATACACTTAAAACTGTACCACAGTTTGAAATAATAATAATAATAATAATAATAATAATAATAATAATAATAATAATAATAATAATAATAATAATAATAATATGGTGGTCTATCTAGATATTTAGTTCAAATGTTATATTATACAGTGTGTTCACAGAAGCATCCTGTGATTATAAACTGCTATCCTTTTGTAACTATGCGTATTACGAAATTCATAATGGTGTCATTAGAAAAAACGACTCAAGAATTACAGGAAATGTGTATAAATTGTAATTATTGACGGAAAGCAATGAATGGAACTATAAAAAAATGCTGTTTCTGCTCTTTCACTCATCATTGTGGCATTGTTGGATAGAAGCAAATTGTGTTAAATGATGTGAATGTTTACATTTCAGCTCAGTGTGAATTCAGCAGCATTTAGAGAGTTATGGCGAACCCACAGGAACGAATGTTGGTGTGTATTGTGCCACCTCAGAATCGTCTTGTGTAGTAGGTGCCGCATGTTGAAACTCCCGTCTGAAGGCACGCTAAACTCTCACCACACTCCGTGTGTTATGGTATTCCAATGTTTGGTGTACGGTATTAATTTATATACAGGGAAGACGGTGCTTCAGTTTAGCATATACGATATATCTTTTAGTATATCAAGAATGACAACCATTTATTTTAAATCGAGACATAGAAGATGGGAAATGGCACCCATTATCATAAAATAATGTACGAAGCATTCACTATGCAACGATGAGTCCTTTAACTGTCCCAAATGTCACTATTGAAGCATTCTGCTACGATTCTCCCCCTAGTGGCGGAATTGGTGTTATGCGGAAACCAGTCGAGAGTTGTATTTTAAACGCTAAACGACAGCTTGTATATTATTATGTTCATGACACGAAAAGGTTTTTCACCCAGTTGAGGATTGGCCACTATCATCTGACACATGGCCATCTCCTACATGGTGAGCCTCAGCCGGAGTGTGATATATGCCGTGTTCCACTTACGGTGGAACATTTTTTATTGCATTGTAGAAAATATAACCGTGTCTGTCGACAATATGGAATTCGGCCGACTCTACATGACCTCTTGGAAATTATTTTAATTGTATAAATGCAGTTCTGAGATTTTTAAAGAATACAGGACTTGACAGGGTGATTTAGTTTTTTATTGACTCGTTTTACTTATCCTCCGAACCCTTTACATCCGGAGGTTACATTTGTTGTTTTATATTTGATTTTACATAGTTGACATTTCGGACCTTATACATCCGTATATTTTATATATATATATATATATATTTTTTGTTTTGAAATCTGCTATAGCCATAGTAGCTGACGCGCCCTTTTTAAACCCCACTAACTAACTAACTAACTAACTAACTAACTAACTAACTAACTAACTAACTAACTAACTAACTACCATTATGTGAGCAGTGTAACAGACATACGACATGTCAAAAACTATTTTTTTTTGTAACAGCGAGGTTTAAAACGTGTATTCCTGTGAAAATCAAGAAATCAATTTCTTTGTATATAGGCCTAATATACTTTTTCTTTATACTTCGTATGAAACAGGAAACAAAAAATAATAACCTGGAGTGTATGCCTATTCCTTACTATGTAGCAATTTAAAGCATGATTTTAAAACTTCACTGCGATGTCTTTCAATAACTTGTTATAATTAAATACGATATACCTACTATGTTACATAAACAGATCATTAATTACCGGTATATTGAAAATAGTAGTACATCAGAAATATACCGAAATGAAAAATTAGGCCTAGTATTAAATAAATAAATAGAAGAATGAATAAATAAAAACTGCATCGAAATCTCGGAGTAGCGTAACAATTTTCAATGTAAGCTACAATAAATTCTCAGCTTTCAAGCATACTCCCAGATTAACCGTGAAAATTAACACATAAATTATCATAAATAATAAATGTAGGCTAATACGTTTTGTGTATATCAAAAATCATACTGTATACAAGCTGAGATGACCTAGTCCTAGACGCCGGTATTGAAATTTATTCATTGATTCTAGTTCACATTAACACTGTTTAAAAACTTAAAATTGTTTAGTCGACACGTTAAAAGTCGAAACGGACAGTCTAAGGTACATAACTTTTTAAATAAATTTCAACACTTTTAACGTGTCGACTAAACAATTTTAAGTTTTGAAATTTATTATTTACACGCTAAACATTCTACTATGAAATATATGTTTATGCTTGCATGACAATTATTGTGCAGGTTCAATGTTCAATAAAATAATATAAAATGTCACTGAAAGCAACTTAGCAAATATATTGCACTTATTTTTATATATATAGGCTATATACTGTATGTCATCTGGAACTGAATCACTAATAAAACTCAAATTCTTTAATAGCGACTGGCTGTTTGTGTCAAGTGGCAGCATTAGGTAAATCTACACAAAAATACTCGGCAAAGCTTTGACTGATAATTAGATGTATATCAATATAGAATTTATCTGCATTTAATTGTAATCACGATGAACATGCAAAAACATCTCCCTTCCCCCCCCCCCCCACACTAATCTTAGCAAAACAATGACATAACTCGATGTAAGTCGTGTTCACTTCTGTGGTGTAGAGGTAGTAAATAGGTATTTGGAGGTAGTGCGCAGAGCTCTCATGCGGAAGATCATAGGTTCGAATCCCGTAACTTTTCCCAAGAAAAAATAATTTTATTACTTTAACATTATCCATGAGGTTTTCAAAATGGGAATTTTTGCCTTCTAATTGGTCGTTAGTCAGGAAAGGTAAAGCTAGTGCACGTGCATTATAATTCCCATTAATTTTTATACTATTTCTGTCGGAGGAATATATGTAAAGTATTAATTAATAAGTCAATTCGCATGTACGATTTCACTGTATCTACCACATCGTAACCTTTACATATACAGTAGAAGCTTATTTTACAAATAATATCTCTATGCTTTGTATACGTCCTAATTAAGGCAATGCCTAGTTAAATTTTTTATTTCTGCTAGGCATTGACATAGTACATCATGGTCACAACACTATGATTTTAAATGATTATTATTCACAACACCGTAACATTCAACTCTGATATCGCTATAGGTATTTGACCCATAATGAGCCACTAGACGTTGTCAACAACCGAAATTCAGAGTATAGTGCAATATTCCGCACATAATTGGTACATAATTACATTTTGATTGAATGACATCAAGGCAACAATGTCAAAATTATGTTAATAATTCTGCACCTTTTTATGTTGAGCATCAATCCTACTCTGACCACCACCAAGTAAGGCTCTTTTTCTATTTTCTATGATTTGTTGATTCACTCTCAAAGTGTGCGCTGCTGTTGAATATTGATTACAAAACTGTACTCCAAAAATTCCATAATTCCAACGCAAGTAATTCGACCGCACGACCCTATGTAATGTGCAAAGCGCCATGTTTCTTCAAATGACGTATGACACTACTTTCGGTATAATATGTATATATTCGCGTATTGATTTATTTTTAACATGGGGCAATTTTAAGGATATAAGTTTCAAGAAATTTATATTATAAATGACTAACAATTCATAGAACTAACAGAAATTTAGCAGTTATTGTCAAAATTTCATTTTGATATAGGAACTACATTCCACAGCGTGATCAGTAGTGTCGACATCTATCGGTTGTCGTCTGTCTGTGTGGGTTCACAGATCGTTGTGTTAAAAATCTTCGAAAATAACACATTTGCGGACTATTTATTAGTATATTGTCCAAATTCAATTACTTTAGTGTTCATGATTGTCAGTACTTTGTTTCCATCACTCCATGGCTCGATAGTTGGGGAATCATAAACAGATGATTGTGTTGTAAGGCCTTATGACAGAGAAGAGATTGTTCAGCTGAATAGTGAAGGAAGGAGAAAGTCAAAATGATGAAAAGCGGGCTTCCGAAAAAGGAGGGGAAGATGCGAATCAGGGCCTTCCCGGTGAGTTATCGGTTTAATTTTATGAAATATGCTCTAAGAAAACATTGTCTTGTTTGATGAATACAGCCTTGTTTATCTTTATTTTATGATCCACAGTGGTGCCACCTTATTTTACTCAAATATGAATATGATCATACACAGAATTAAACCAGTTGTCCCATTATTTGGGCAGATTTCGGCAATTTATATATGCTTGTACTCAGAGAAGTTGTAATATATATTAATTTCAAAATGTTGAAGTCTTGTAACATAATAACAAAGAAATTAGTTGGAGAAAACTTGCATAGGTTAGCAAGGTTTGCTTTTTGTTGTGGGTGTAAAGAATAGTCAACAGTCTTAAATTACTTAATTTTCATGATATCACATCTACTTAATACACTTAATTTGTAAAATTTCACTTGAGCATATATGTACATTGCTAGTTGATTTATAAATTGTAGAAATAGTTGAATATTGCTTTTGTAGAATCATATTGCCTACCTATTCTTACATATTGATTGATAATGTAAATGTAAAGTGAGAATTTACAGCATTTGCATTGTAAACTGAATTGAAAAATGCTATAAAGAAGGTAAGGAAAACACAATTGAAATATTTATACTAGCTCCTTTTAGAAAAACATGAAAAGATTTGCCAGGTGAATTTAAGCTGAGTTTACCTACTAAATTGTATGGTATCTCTGATAATTGTACAGAATTTTAAATCATTCTGGTAAAATAACCCAAATAAGAAATAAATTGTTTAAGAAAGATAATTTATAGGCCCATTATTTTATGTTTTTGTAAGTGTTGGTCTTGTGACCTGTTATGGCCCAGGTCCATCTCTTTTCTGATCGACCAATTAATAATCTGTCTGTTAGATAGTACCAATTCAGGAATTGTTTAGGGATTTGACTTTTCTGTAGCACGCGACACTGAAATTTCCAATTTGAATATTTCTAAGTTCTCCGATGCGGGAACCTGTGACAGGTTGTCAGGTTATGTTGAGTTAGTTTGGACTTTTCGTGTAAACGAATCTGTAATAGGTTAGTTTAGGCTTTTGGTACGTCTTGCATAGCCTATACGAATCTGTGACAGGTTAGGTTAGGTTAATTTAGGCTTTTTGTATGCCTCGCATATACATTGAGTGCCGACGCAAATTTCACACCTAAAATAAGGGTCAAAAGTTGCTGTGAAAGTGGAGAGGGAGGGATCACTCCATCGAGTTGGAAGAGGTAGGCAACAGTAAGGGGCAGACATTTCATTTCATTGTGTTTCCATACTGATCACAAAGAAAAAGCGAGTTTTTATGAAATCGAATTAGTGACAAATTAGGTTAGGTTAGTTTAGGCTTTTGCTATGCCTTGCATCTACTCACAATTATCTAAGAATGTGCCATTTCTTCCAAGACATACCGAAAGACTGAACGAACCTAACCTAACCTGTCACTGATTCGACTTTCACACTTTTTCTGTGAATCAGTAAGGAAATGCACTGAAATGAGATGCATGTGCTTCTCCTCCATGCTGCCTACCACTTCCTTCACTCGAGATATCTCGCATGTTTGCACTGCCGGCCAGCACTTCCACATCAACTTTCAACCCTTACTTTCAGTGTGAAATTGGTGACGGCACTCAGCTTTTGTTTTTTTCTTTTGTATACGATACGTGTGACTCGACTACAACCCAAGAATGGAAATACATTTGTACCTTAACGTGGTAACGCTATAGTAAAGAATTACCGTAATTATTGAGTATCATTTTGCAAAAAAATAAACAACAAATTATAAAATGAGTATATAATTTTCAGATGTGGTTTCCTTAGGAAAAGACTTTGTTTCTTCAAAATGGTGGACAATAATAAAACTCTGAAATGTGTTTTGTTTATTTAGTAGGTTACACTTCTCAGATTACTCACAGAATATGACTTTCTGCCTAAGCACTTGAACAAAATTGAAATATTTTTTTCAGCACTTTGTTCATTGTGAAGTCTTCAGGAAGAAATGGATCAGAATCATCTTCACCGATGTCCACCTCTTTCCTCTAAATCCATAGTGTCTGAGAAATAATTATTAGAGACCAAGAGAGTTAATGGTTTCATTGCCAAGAACTCGGCATTAGTTAACAACTTCTGGGAGAATGTAATTTGTAGGCATACTTAGCCTACTTACTTACAAATGACTTTTAAGGAACCGCCCTCACATAAGCCCGCCATTGGTCCCTATCCTGAGCAAGATTAATCCAATCTCTCTCATCATATCCCACATCCCTCAAATCCATTCTAATATTATCCTTCCATCTACGTCTTGGCCTCCCCAAAGATCTTCTTCCCTCCGGCCTCCCAACCAACACACTATATGCATTTCTGGATTCGCCCATACATGCTACATGCCCTGCCCATCTCAAACATCTGGACTTAATGTTCCTAATTATGTCAGATGAAGAATACAGTGCTTGCAGTTCTGCATTGTGTAACTTTCTCCATTCTCCTGTAACTTCATCCCTCTTAGCCCCAAATATTTTCCTAAGAGCCTTATTCTCAAACACCCTTAATCTCTGTTCCTCTCTCTCAAAGGGAGAGTCCAAGTTTCACAACCATACAGTAATATAACTGTAATATAACCAGTAATATAACTGTTTTATAAATTCTAACTTTCAGATTTTTTGACAACAGACTAGATGACAAAAGCCTCTCAACTGAGTAATAAGTAATAACACACATTTCCCATATTTATTCTGCTTTTAATTTCCTCCCTAGTGACATTTATATTTGTTACTGTTGCTCCAAGATATTTGAATTTTTCCACCTTTTCGAAGGATAAAGCTCCAATTTTTATTATAGAAGTATTAATTTGTCCTACAGAATTTGTCTGTAACAGTGACAATTAATATTTAAGGAGAAAAATTCGCTCTGGCGCCGGCTTTTTTGGAACAAATCAATCAGCTAGGTCACCATATCATCTGACAATTCATTTGCACTGTTCTCAACAGACTGTGATTATAAACACCATATCATCTGACGATTCATTTGCACTGTTCTCAACAGACTGTGATTATAAACACCATATCATCTGACGATTCATTTGCACTGTTCTCAACAGACTGTGATTATAAACACCATATCATCTGACGATTCATTTGCACTGTTCTCAACAGACTGTGATTATAAACACCATATCATCTGACGATTCATTTGCACTGTTCTCAACAGACTGTGATTATAAACACCATATCATCTGACGATTCATTTGCACTGTTCTCAACAGACTGTGATTATAAACACCATATCATCTGACAATTCATTTGCACTGTTCTCAACAGACTGTGATTATAAACACCATATCATCTGACGATTCATTTGCACTGTTCTCAACAGACTGTGATTATAAACACCATATCATCTGACAATTCATTTGCACTGTTCTCAACAGACTGTGATTATAAACACCATATCATCTGACAATTCATTTGCACTGTTCTCAACAGACTGTGATTATAAACACCATATCATCTGACAATTCATTTGCACTGTTCTCAACAGACTGTGATTATAAACACCATATCATCTGACAATTCATTTGCACTGTTCTCAACAGACTGTGATTATAAACACCATATCATCTGACAATTCATTTGCACTGTTCTCAACAGACTGTGATTATAAACACCATATCATCTGACAATTCATTTGCACTGTTCTCAACAGACTGTGATTATAAACAATCATTGAAAGGTGGCATTTTATGGCGGGAGGGGTTTCTTGCTGCGAGAATACTTTGACTTTTACTGTTTCAAGACCGCAAATTCTGAAAGCCGTGGCAATTGTAAGGCGATACACAAAACTGGCAATGCTAGTGGCACTGGCTGGTGACAAAAGCCAATCTGCTGGAGCCCTGCCTTTACACTGGAACATTATTTCCTTCAACATTAGCTATCAAATTTTTGGGTTACATTTGCTCACTTAAGATTACGGATGCGGAGGGGTTTGTGTGTATGTGCGTGCGCGTGTGTGCAGATGTTATGTTTATTTATTTATTTTTTTTATTTTTTAAGTACAGAAAAGATTTCCTTGATATCAAAGAGTTCATGAGCTAAATATACACTTCTCAGATGTAGCCTATTTTTTTTTTTTTCTGAAACCCGAAAAACATCAGTGGACAGATGGTTTTTGAAAAAACTCGGGTTTTTGCCAATTCTTTTGAAAACGCGTTGTAAGGTAATAAGCTAATAACTGCAGAGGATCCTTATGTCAGTGATGTTCATAATTGATTAACATTTGCTGTACTTATGCAAATCTGGCTTTCAGGTAGTAGCTCCCTGTAAAGCAGGTTTGAATAATTTCAAGGAAAAATCGTTCCGGAATCAATACCCAGGTCCACACCTGTGGAGTACGGTCAGCGTGTCTGGCCGCGAAACCAGGTGGCCCGGGTTCGAATCCCGGTCGGGGAAGGTTACCTGGTTGAGGTTTTTTCCGGGGTTTCCCCCTCAACCCAATCCGAGCAAATGCTGGGTAACTTTCAGTGTTGGATCCCGGACTCATTTCACCGGCATTATCACCTTCATTTCATCCAGACGCTACATAACCTAGATGTTGATACAGCATCGTAAAATATCCCAATAAAATTTTAAAAAATCAATACCGGCTCCGGAACAATTTTTCCTTGAAATTATTCATTTGCTGTACTTGTTAGGCTATTTAATATGCAAAATTATCCAAATGCAAGACAGACTTTTTTGAAGTACATGATGCAGTGTGAACTTTCAACACGAGGCTTTATGTCTTACCCATTTTCCTCAGCCTTCCCTTCAATGTTACTCATGAAAGAATGTAGAATGTCATTAAAAATATAAAGGTGACCTTAATATTCCAGAAGGGCTTAACCATATATATATATATATATAGAACATTCGTCTTGCTCCTTACATGCTTTGACACTTTGTCCGATACTATGAAAAATGCTGTCAAACTTTTCAGTAACTCAGAAATAAAGAAGTAGAGGTACAAAGCGGGCAGTTTAACAATCCTGAAACATTGGACAGTCCGAGAATCCCATGCTATTGCTGGCATTCCCCTCCATGAAAGTGTGGTGCTCTTCCTGCCTACAGTCAGTCGTGAGTGAGATTTCATCGGAGTAGGACAGTTGTGTTGTACAGTGGTGAGTAGCTTTGATTGGACTACAGTAGTGATAGAATATTCACAGTGTCTTAATATTATATTTATCTTGATGACTTATATCAAGTGCAGAAAGTTGTGTGGCAAAACAAGACAATCATTTAGATGTAAATTTTCCTGGCAGTCCACGATGTCTTCATTTTCTTTTCCTGTTAGTCATAGAACCTGTTCTATTACACATACCGACTAACTTTGATATTGCTTCTTGTGTTGGAACTAAGTTGTCAGGAAATTTACATTTAAATGCTTGTCTTATTCTGCCACACAACTTTTTGCAGTTGATGTATGTCTTCAAGATGAATATACTACGAAGCAGTGAATATCTCACCATTGCACAACATTATTGTAGGCTACTCTCTGATGAAATCTCTCACAACTTACTTACAAATGGCTTTTAAGGAACTGGAGGTTCATTGCCGCCCTCACATAAGCCCGCCATTGGTCTCTATTCTGAGCAAGATTAACCCAATCTATAGCATCATATCCCACATCCCTCAAATACATTTTAATATTATTCTCCCATCAATATCTCGGTCTCTCCAGAGGTCTTTTTCCTTCAGGTCTTCCAACTAACACACTATATGCAATTCTGGATTCACCCTTACGTGCTACATGCCCTGCCCATCTCAAACGTCTGGATTTAATGTTCCTAATTATGTCAGGTGAAGAATACAATTCGTGCAGTTCTATGTTATGTAACTTTCTCCATTCTTCTATAACTTGATGCATCTTAGCCCCAAATATTTTCCTAAGCATTTCGTTCTCAAACACCCTTAGCCTCTGTTTCTCTCTCAAGGTGAGAGTCCAAGTTTTACAACCATACTTACAGAAAACCGGTAATATAACTGTTATATAAATTCTTACTTTCAGATTTTATGACAGTAGACTGGATGACAAAAGCTTCTCAGTCGAATAATAACAGGCATTTCCCTATTTATGCTGTGTTTAATTTCCTCTCAAGTGTCCTTTACATTTTAATTCTTTCACCTCTTCATGGGATAAATTTCTAATTTTTATATTTACATTTTGTAATTTGTTCTGGTCACGAGACATAATCATATACTTTGTTTTTTCGGGATTTACTTCCAAACCTATCTCTTTACTTGCTTCAAGTAAAATTTCCGTGTTTTCCATAATAGTTTGTATTTTTCTCCTAACATATTCATGTCATCTGCATAAACAAGTAACTGATGTAACCCGTTCAATTCCAAATCCTGTCTGTTATCCTGAACTTTCCTAATGACATATTCTAGAGCAGTGGTCGTCAGCACTTGCTGAAATGTGCAACAGGTAAGCGGTGCCGTCCCGTGTGCACCGTCGTGCAACAAAAAGAGGTAGAGAGCATACCCGCTAGCAGCTACGAGTGCACCGTGGTGCACTGTGTTCTCTTCAGGTAGGAGACACTAGCCCCAAGGTGCTCTGCGCTGACGACCCCTGATCTAGAGCAAAGTTAAAAAGTAAAGGTGATAGTGCATCTCCTTGCTTTAACCCGTAGTGAATTGGAAAAGCATCAGAAAGAAACTGGCCTATATGGACTCTGCTGTATGTTTCACTGAGACACATTTTAATTAATCAAACTAATTTCTTGGGAATACCAAATTCAATAAGAACAATATATAAAACTTCTCTCTTAACTGAGTATATCTCATAAACTTATTCTGTTGCTGTGGTTGCACCAAAGAATCCTCACTCAGAACTGCACAACAGAATTATTCTATTTCGATGAAATCTCACTCAGGACTCGCTGCAGGTAGGAAGAGCACTACGATTTCATGGAGGGGAATGTCAACAATTGCATGGATCTTGGGTCACCGACTGGCTGAATAATTTATTTATTTATTTAATAATAACATATACATAAAAACGTTACATTAAAATACCCCGAAAGAGCAAAGCTCGTGTTCGGGGACAGTTCCGTTACATAGATACACATACTTTGTAGACAAAATACTTAAGGAAAAAGCTCACATAAAGATTGTAATCAAATTAGTAAATAATAATACTAATAATAACTGAGTGAAAAAAGAGACGATGTTTAGATTGATGGATTAATATTAAATTATTATTAGTAGTATAATTAGTGCAGGTCATGTTGATATAGTAACCAAGATAAAATAGAAAAATACACTTAGGATAGAAATAAACTTGTTTTACAATACATGGTACATAATATATATACAGGGAAGTCTGTCATATACATTTTTTAATTCTGGATCTAAAAATTTCATTGCTTAAAGTAGTCAATTCGGGATGAAATTTTATTATCGAATTATATAGCCGTGGACCATAATTTGTACTGTGTAGTAAAGCAGCAGATGTGAAATATTTAGGTTCAACTAATTTAAGAATTTCATTTCGTCTCGTATTATGAGCATGTGGCTGAGCTACAAATTTCGTTCTATTTTTATGATAGAATTTCATTAAAGAGTATTTATAAATTTGGTCAATTCTAAAAACATTCAATTCAGAATGGATCAAATTTGTTGGATAATCTAGTCGCCTTTTCAAACAAATTTTGATTATACGTTTTTGCAACATAATTAGAGGAAAAAGAGCAGTTTTTGTAATGCCTCCCCATCCAATTATACCATATTGGATAACAGATTCAACTAGAGCCAAATAAACCAAACGTAATACATGAGTAGGCAAGTAATGGCGAAGAAACTTTTAAAATGCCAGCACTGTATTTCAGTGGCAAGGATTCCTGAACATACCAGATGTAGGCCTAGTTTTTATACACTTACAAACTTCTTACGTGACGATAAGATGTTTCTGGGGGAAACTTTGGAAAAGGTCTGAACATTTCTTAGTTTTTAGTAGACCACGTATTGTGTCTGCATGTAGTGGATCCTAGTGGATATGTTATGGTCTCCTGTCATTGTTTTCTTGGTCCTCCAAATTTCTATGTCCTCTTGGATTGCATAGGGATTTCTTCAGGCAATCAGACGAGTCCTTTCTCTTTCACATGATGTGTCCACTGGTTTAAGTATTGGAAAATGGATTCAATTTTTAGTTCTTTCAGAATGTCTTCATTTTTTCTGTGTTCAAGTAATATATCTCAAGAATCTCATCTTAGCCACTATCTGTCTTTGTCAATTTTTACGTATCAATAGCAGTACAGTACTATTCAATGACGATAGCAATCTAGGGTTGATTTAATAATATTACACTGAATTGAATCTGAATTACATACCAATAACACACAATATTATAATCTGCTCTTAAAGTCCCAACATCAGCCATCATTAGGCCTATATGTTTTCTAGACATATGACCATTGCTCCAAGGATAAGTTTCCCATTAAAGTACGCATTTCCACTTTGTTGGGTTGCAAACTGTTTCGTCTTTCATTGGTTCAGTTTCTAGTTTTGAAAAACAGTTTTCCAATGGGACTGAAGATCCCAGTGATACTTCCTGGCCAAATTACTTAGAACAGTTGCGGGTGAGTGGTGTATGATTGGAAAAAGGGATGAGTGGATACAAAATACTGGATTTGTTTAAGTATGAAAAATGAGTATACATGCCTGAAATTTGCGTAGTTGTTAAATAGGGTTGTAATGCAAAAAATATACTTGATAGTAAGGTTGAGTTTTTAAATTATAATTAAGGAGCACTATCTTACATGAAAACTGGTTCAAATCAATCAGAAAAAGACCATCCAATATCTCAGCTCTCATTATACTGGGACTCTATCCTTGCCGGTCTTACTGTTCTCCAACCAGGAGATCAGCCGTGCGTCATCTATTGGAACGAAGTAGATAGACTATATTACCGTTATAACGTCAGTTTAAAAACCATGCGCTCTCCTCCATATGTTATTTCCTGTATGGAGAGATTAAAAGACCAAGAGATTAACAGTGATCTAATTTTGTAACTAGGGTAGTATCAATATGTGTGATCAATGTTATGGTTTGTGCTGTGAGAGCTAGCCAATAGAGATAAGAGTACCCACGTGTGTGACCTTATGACATCAACATTCATTCACAGCATTGTCCCGCTTCGTCTCAGTCCCCGAAGACTTTCTCGTGGTTGGAGTACATTACTCTGT
This sequence comes from Periplaneta americana, assembly GCF_040183065.1. Classification (NCBI taxonomy): domain Eukaryota; kingdom Metazoa; phylum Arthropoda; class Insecta; order Blattodea; family Blattidae; genus Periplaneta; species Periplaneta americana. The sequence continues at coordinate 150,687,711 of NC_091125.1, read as the reverse complement.
CTAGAGTTGAGCTTAAACGATATTTCCAAGTATCTGTGACAACTGTGACTGTGACAATTAAATATCTGTGACTTTTATCTGTGATTTTGTCACACCGATATTTTATATCGATAAGTAAGTACAATATGCATGAATTACACAGATATTTTGTCACACCGATAAAAATTAACAGGAAATATTGAAGAGCAGTGCAATGTGAATACGAATTCTCTATACATGCCACACATCAGTGTGTATATGGGAAAATGCAACAAATAAGTTATGTACATGTACCATTAACAAATAAATACTAAGCTAACTCAACAGAAACATGTAAAAAGTTAACCTCATATACAAAGAGGTTATATCGTAGTTGATTTTAGATATGGAATCAGTTGATAATTTTTTAATGTAGTTGGGTATGGAGAAATTGAGGTTATGTGATTATCCTAATTGTTTTAAAAATTGATCCTTTTTATTGTATATAATATAATGGATAAATAATTATTTTAAGTCTTGCATTAACATTATAATATTGAATCAGAATAAAAATTAACCAAACATCAGTATTCGGAAAAACAATGGAAAATAATTACAAAACAAAACTGTTGTTCAGACAGGATTTTACACAAGATAAAGTATTGGTAACCAATGGTATTATTATTATTATTATTATTATTATTATTATTATTTAAATCGTATAATCATATAATTTATAATAAGATGGTGAAACTAGTGCTGAAGTAGTTTCGGCGAATTCGGATGTGAAAATCGTTGCATTTATAAGGATTTTTTTTTTTTTTTTTTTTTTTTTTTTTTTTTTTTTTTTTTGTGGAGAGAGTTCCTCGGGTTAAACTAGCGCTGAGGTAGTTTAGGTGATTTCGGAAGTGAAAATCGTTGAATTTCATTTTTTGTGGAGATGCAGTTGATCGTATATCCAAGGCATAACAAAGCCTAAACTAACCAAACCTAACCTGTCACAGATTCGTATATGCAAAGTGTAATGCGGAGTACAAAGGGAACTACCTCAACGCTAGTTTAGTCGTTGATCGTATATGTCTAGGCATAATAAAAGCTTAAACCAACCAAACCTGACCTGTCACAGATTCGTATATGCAAGGTGTATAAGGGGAATACGAAGGAAACTACCTCAAGGTTAGTTTAGCGAAATAAGTTCCCCATCATATCAGCCAGTTTTGTCTCGTTCGGTTTTAATTGAGTGGAAAATACTTGCACATTAATATAAATCGACAGTAAGCTTAATATGAAAATGTGAAGATCTCGGAGGAATACATAAAAAATTTATAAAACATATATACAGACTAAAATATGAAAACAAAATGTCAGATTCATGATTATATTATTATAATGCCGCTAATAACTTTGCAACACATCATCACTTTGAAAAAAATAATATTGAACGAAAAAATAATCAAATACCACCGCCCGATTGCTGTTATTGTATCATGCGCATGCGCAAACCCACGACGTAGAGGTGAAAATATCAGTCACAGACGTTGCAACGGTGACAGAGTACTGAATACGGAGCAGATTTCGATAGCGATATTTTGTCACAGATATTTCGCGTCATCAGTCACAGGTTTATCTGTGACAAAAAAATACCTGTGACAAAATATCGGTTTGTGAAATATCGCCCATCTCTAACTCTGTCATCTATGGTTGCAAAGAAGCGTAGTGTGAGTCGTTTGCTTACGATTCAAAACAATATTAATACCTAGTACTTGAAATCACACACTGGGACAAGTTGTGAACGAACCATGAACGAATCGTTAGAAACCAGGGTGGAATGATTTAAATCATGATTTCAATAACTTGATTTTTATTATATAAATCACTGATTTAAATCAAATTATTTTTATGATAAAATCAGTGAATTATTTTTTAAGGTATGTTTATTATTAATGTTTGAAATAATAATTTTAAAATATACATCCTATATGTTGACAATGACATACGCAATGGGTAAATAATTAAAATCAGTTTCCTTTCGTATACTAGTTGTCTAATACTTGTAGTCCATTGTTGTTCAAATTCAAACTGCTGTTTTTTTCTTTTTAGTTTGTCATTTTTGAGTTAACATCTATAGTCCCGTCGCTCTAATTTTCGGCAGCCAATCGCGTTGCAGGTCGGCTACATTTAAACGTGTGCGTCTTGTGATTCGCTTATGAAGACGTTATTCATTTCTTAAGGCTCGATAAATACTTAATATAATCGCCCGCCATTTTGGTTCTTTCGTTGGCGTTCGCAGAAAGCACACGAAGACGTTATTTGCCGCTCAATTATTCGCTGAATTACAGTGCGTTTGATTTATTATCATAGGAGCTACGACATGATGTTTAACGGTGTGGCAAATAGATTCCTCGTCTGGTAGCTCGGCAACGAAAGAACAAAAATGGCGAACGATACTACCTACCTAGACTTTATAGAGCCTTCTCTTCCTAAGACGTAAGCAAATAGGAGTCACGCCGGGAATAACAGCGTCGCGACTATAGTAGTAACTTGCTATATGCTAAGAGAAGAGTCATTTTATTGAGTGTATTAAGTTCTACTTGTAAGAACATTGTCGCTCTTACAATATTTGAAAGAAATTGTTTCACTAAAATCAAACGGGCTTTCTGTTACTGGTCGTCATCATCATCATCTGTAGCAATAAAGCCCAGGTCGAGCCTCGGCTTCTTTCAGGATTCTTCGCCATTTGTCCCTATCCCTGGCTACAATCCACCAATTCTTCACTCCAAGCCTTTGAACATCTTTCCGTATGCAGTCCTCCCATCGTAGCTTAGGTCGTCCTGCTCTCCTCCTTCCCTCGACTTTGTACTCCAACACTCTTCTGGGTATCTCGTTCTCTTCCATCCTCCTTATATGCCCTGCCCATCTTAAGGTACGGTCACACGTCGCTACTTTTGCAGCGCTACTTTTATACTGCAGCTGCAAAAGTTGCGTGTCGTGTTCTCACGTAAGCCAAAAGTAGCGCGCTGCACGCTACTTTTCGTGCTGCGCAACCCGAGTGCTGCAAAAGTTGCAACTGGAGGTTGCGAGTCTGTTCACACACAAGGCGCTACTTTTGCAGCCGCAGTCATGCTGCAGGTTCCCATCTCAGTGTTGACTTCTCAATATACATTTTGTGGTTATGTTCGCATTATTAAGAAACTCATGCGAAAGCTTCCTTATCTATTATTTGCTTTTCTGTCGTATCTAGTATTCAGAAATTGACATTATTTTTACTATAAAGCTTTTAAAAACGCCTATATACTTAAATTATAACTAACAGTATATCCACGTAATCAATGTTGGCAACCGTCCTGTTTGGAACTACGCTACGGAAAATTAAAAAAATGAATTATATCCTCAGCAATTATGCTCAGACTGTGTTGTGTATTTAATAACTGTTACAAATAATTTATTTTCATCACATTTAACATTAAAATATATCTAAACGATAAAAGTATCATTGGCACATTTGGGTGGTAACACTGGTTGCAACCGCAGCAAAAGTTTCAACAAAACCGATATCAAAAATGCTGCGGCTGCAACCCTGAGAACCCTGTTCACACGTCGCTACTTTTAAGTTGCGCGCAGCATGGAAAAGTAGCGGGCAGCAGGTTCGGCAGTCGCTACTTTTCGGGTTGCACCGTTGTTCACACGTCGCAGTACAAGAGTTGCGCAGTTTTTTGTACTGCAGCGCTGCAAGAGTAGCGACGTGTGATCGTACCTTTAGTCTTGAAATTCTGATCGATTGTATAATGTCAGAGGATTTCTAGAGGTCATGTAACTCATTATTATACCTTAGTCTCCATCCATTACCATTGTTAATAGGGCCAAAAATTCTAAGTAATATCTTCCTTTCAAATACATAAAGGCGACGAATATCAGTTTCTGTCATAGCCCAAGTTTCGGAGGCATACATAAGAGTTGGCTTAACTAATGTTTTATAGATTCTGCATTTAGTTCCACGAGAGTTCTGTTATTGGTGCTGACTGACTTTGTGGGAGAACATTGACTTATTCTCATACGAAATATCTTCTTCGTGCAAGTAGAAGGTTTCTCTGTTTCCGAATATTTAGGAATATTTGATCATTTTCATAATTCTTACTTGATACATGCAGCGTACTATGAGCATGCAACTTTTCTTCTCACATATTCAGGGTCACGTCACACACAGTGACCCTTTATCAATATACTGGATATCTACATATGACGAGTACATTCTATAGCATAGGGTTTGCATCCCAATAAAAATAAAAGGCCATGAAAGATTCCATTTCTACACTCACGTTTCATTCATAAAGTCAGAATGACAGATAGGTATTTATACAGCTGTTGAGAACAATGGCTTACTACTACGTGTATAGTCTTGCCAAAGTCTAGTTGCGGAGACTTACAGAGTGGATTTACATGTGTGAGAAGTCCGGTGATGTTGAATCAGTGGCGCCAACTTACATGGGCCTGTGGGGCCCGAGCCCACCCAAATAATTTGATGGTGTTTGCGTCATAAAAATGAGTTTCGAGATAAATGAAAATTAAACTTAGAACCCTGTTGCAAATAATTTTCTACACAAATAAAACACATCAAATACTAGTATTATTTTATTTTTACTTACTTCTTAGTACGTGTCCAGCTATAAGCTGATTACATGGTGTCCACTGTAAATCAAGTATGCAATTTTCCAGAGCTGTGGATTGGAGCTTTTGTTTTTTGCACACCCACTTGAATTTAACTTGTGTATTCACCAGGGGAACAAAACTCTATTTGCATAAAAAATGATTACTCCAAAAAAAAATTATAACTCCCTTTATCTGGGCGGCCGGGTAGCTCAGTTGGTAGAGCAGCTGGCTACGGACTGGAAGGTCCGGGGTTCGATCCCAAGTGGTGACGGGATTTTTCTCGTTGCCAAACTTCCAGAACGGCCCCGAGGTTCACTCAGCCTCCTATAAAATTGAGTACCGGGTCTTTCCCAGCGATAAAAGGCGGTCAGAGCGTGGTGCCGACTACACCACCTCATTCTAGTGCCGAGGTCATGGAAAGCATGGGGCTCTACCTCCATACCCCCCAGGTGCCTTCATGGCGTATGACGGGGATACTTTTACCTTTTTTTTTACTCCCTTTATCTGAACAGTATCGAATTTGTCGTGATGTTATTATTATTATTATTATTATTATTATTATTATTATTAATGAGATTTATTTCTTTTAACTTATACCTCAAGTGTTTGAGCCCATCCAATGTTTTACATAATTTGGCGCCACTGTGTTGACATTGTGAAATGAAGAAAGAAACCCACCACCATTACCGCAACAAAAGTATGCAAATCACACACCTCGGTTCAAATCCAGATGTGTTCTTCTAGTGGAATTAATTTACGGTGGACAAATATGGTGCTGAAGAAGACTTTCTATGTTGATACAGCGTCGTAAAATAACCCAATAATAAAAAAGACTTTCTCATGGCACTCTCGTTCCCTCTGCTAATATTATTTCATAAACTGAATAATAATAATAATAATAATAATAATAATAATAATAATAATACCGGTACTTACAAAACTTACAAATGGCTTTTAAGGAACCCGCAGGTTCATTACCACCCTCACATAAGCCTGCCATCGGTCCCTATTCTGTGCAAGAATAATCCAGTCTCTATCATTATATTCTACCTCCCTCAAATGCATTTTAATATTACCCTCCCATCTACATCTCGGCCACCCCAAAGATCTTTTTCCCTCCGGTCTCCCAACTAACACTCTATATGCATTTCTGGATTCGTCCATACGTGCTACATGCCCTGCCCATCTCAAATGTCTGCATTTAGTGTTCCTAATTATGTTAGGTGAAGAAAACAATGCGTTCAGTTCTGCGTTGTGTAACTTTCTCCATTCTCCTGTAACTTCATCCCTCTTAGCCCCAAATATTTTCTTAAGAACCTTCCATTCCGAGGCTTATTTGAAGGATTCGTAACAAGCTGTTTTTTACGGTGATGGGTTGTTAGCCCTTCGCCCAACCCCCAAGCTGGAGGACCACCCCTCATCGGCTGTCCGCGACTGCTTATTCATTATATTCACAGCTACCCTCCATATCTGGAGGCCGTCTCCTCGATCCGCAACAATAATAATAATAATAATAATAATAATGTTTACTTTGCAAAAACTAAAAAAAACTAATAGTCTATGTATTTAATGGATGAAATTCACTGTTGCCAATTTTGTGCTGTACTGGCAATTTTAATGCGTCTGGAGGCAGGGGAGAGTGATTTAGATTAAAAACAGGGAATCGAGTTCCTGATGTCTGGAATGCAAACTTCGACAATTAAAATAATCAGTTATTCTCGTTACTGTTACTGAAGTGACTGAGCAGAAATCTATTACCCATTGATTCCATAGATAATGTAAAGATTATAATTTAGGAGTCAGCATAGCGTAATCATTTAAATGTCAAATTTACATATCAAATCATTATAGGTAGTTATATTATTGATGTTACTAGTCAGCGATGTATGCCATGGAGAGGGAAAGCAACTGGCCACACTACCCCCTTATCTCCTGGCTTAGTTGCCTCTTGAGTGATGCCTTGTTGGTGTCATGAGGCTCAAACCTGTCTTCGGACCGTTAACTAAACGATATTATATTGAGATTAATTTGCATTCACATCGTGAGTCATAAAAATCCCCTTTACTCTCCTCTTCCTCCATCATTCCTAGAGCCTAACATTTTGCATTGTATTGTACAGAGTCAATAAAAAAGGCTGGAGCAGACTTACACGGTTCAAAGTACACGATAATAGCACAGTCTAGTATATACAGTCCCGAAGCTCAATACGTAGTAAATATGCAAACATTAGGTAGTTGCTCACCACTAGGATCGCTAATATCGCCCCATTACAGGCAATGCAAAATAGTACCGTCACAGTCTATTGTTTCTAGCACCCTCAAAACTCAAGCTTCGTGACTGTATATAGTAGACTGTGATAATAGAAGCAAAAAAAGTCCCAGTAGAGATGGTTCCGCAAACGGCTCGTTTGCGAGAAAATTACGAATGTATGGTTACAAGCAGTCACTGACTTTGTTGTAAACATCGTCCTAGTTAGTACAAATTAATTTGAAATTTAGAATTTACTATTAATTTTTCATCTGGTGCATTTCCTCTGAGGCGCTGATGGACCCTTGTAAATGTACGACTTTCGGGGTGTCTTCGATCAGGATAATGTTTCTTGGTGCAAGCTGCAGCCTTCGGTGCATTGCCGTTAGCCCTACCATACATGAAACGCATATCCGCATACTCTTCGTTACTGTAATGTTTGATTGTAACTATAGTGAGGGTCACATAAGAACAGTTCCTAAACAGCAAATATTGCCGTCTTATCAGTGTTGCCAACTGTTACCAGATATCACACGATCCTTCGTACTAAATTACTTATTTACTTACCGTACTTTATGTTGGAAAGTTATTCTAAATAATTCAATAATTTGTAACATTTTCGTAGGCAAGCTATACGAGAAAGGGATCAAATGTCAAGTATTTTGTCTGGCAGTACGAAATTCATTGGTTTGACTAAACAATTCACTCACGAGACCTAACCTAAAAACGCATTTAGTTTGACCACATGAAATTATTAGTACTAACTCCGAAAACTTACCTGAATATAGTCTTGAATTGTAACCACAACGCAACACATAAAATAACTATTATGTATTAATATTGATATTAATTAATTATTAGTATGTTCAACTTTCATTAGCTTCCAGTAACCGACTCAGAAATCTAATACAATTTTAATTTCATGGAACTCCAGTACCGACAAATATTGTCGATATTGTCTCAGCTGCCAACATACCAGTTACAAAATCACTACCATTTGTAGTATATGTCAGTATCGAAATTCGAAACGAAGTTGGCAAAAGAAAATTCAACCTGCAAACTAGAAAATCACCACAATCCACTAGAATATGTAGTAATGGGGAAAAAATGGTTAGGTTTCACCCTTAGGGTATGAAGTAAGCTGACCCGGACTATACAGCACAGCACAACTGGCACCAGTGTTGCCAGGTTTTTACGAAAGGAAATCCCTCAGATGAATTTAAAAATCCCTCAAATTTAGAAAAAATCCCTCTTCGAGTGGTATGGTCTAAATTCCAAAATACACATTTTAAAAACGAATTAAAATAATAAATTAGAACAAGACAATGTTCCTAATAAATATCACAGTGCAACAGAATACTCACCTTCAGATCGGCATATTATTGATGATCCTGTTCACATTCTTCTTCTCCCTCTTCTTCCGCAACCAGCAGCCCAGCTGTTTTGATGTCTCTTGAATCCTTGTTGTAGGCTACATATTTTCATTGAACAGTTTCGTCATTTCATCGGTGATTGGATAGTTGTAACACTTTTTGTTCATGTTGCTTATGTGAAGTTTCACCCGCACTAGAGACGACACTGTTTATGCTGATAGTTTATTTCTTTTCCTCGTTTTTATAAGCACTAACCATTTAAAATATGCACCCTACAGCTGCATTAGAATGGGCAAAGAAAGGCAAATTTTGGATAGTTTTCCTAAATTTTTGGACAGAAATTCAGAATTGAAATTGATATTCTTCTCTTCGCTTCCAAAATTTAGATAAGCAGTTTTCTCTTCAGAAGAAAAGTAAATGGGTAAAAGACTCCATTCATTTAATACTGATTCTTGGTTTACTTTTGTCTTATATTTATCAACTAGTGAAGTAAGTGTGATACTAGACCTTTCAACAAATTTACTGACACCTAATGCAATTTCTGGATCTAGAAAAGTCAAATTAGGTACTTATAACTAAGGAGCGGATTTCTATGCAATTAAATATTATTTTTGCGTGTGATAAAACACAATTAACAAGTTAAAAATTCCGAACATGAAGTTTCAAGTTTAAAACCCGAATTTTATTTCACATAAAAACATATTTTCACAAAAAAATTATGTAAATACATATTTTCAGGAAATCTATTATAAACACATAAATCTTGGAGTTTTTTTACTTAAATAATTTATTTACAAGAACTTTTAAACATTTTAAAACTAAATCAATTATGTTACTCAGTAAGTGCGTTCTCTTTTTAAGAATTCTTGGTTGCTTCGTGTTTCTAAGCTGTGTGGTGTATCCGTGATCCATTTTTGTAATAGTATCGCCTCAAGTTCTGGGAACTGCTAGGCAGCAAATCAGTGTTATTATTAGAGAATAAATTAACATGGACAAGGAGGAGAGATCTCGCAACACATAATTAAGAATGTTTATTGTTGCTGAAGATGATTTCATTCCACACTTTGTTTGTGAAACACAACAGATAAGAGCTTGGGTATGAACATTATTTAATTTAAACAAATCTCTCGACTCTTGCTCATGTCCATCAAGTAAGACAATACGTCATGTTGTGATTCCCTGTTATCGGGCTTCGTCAATCGATATCCTTCAAGATATACTGAAAGATGGTTGTTTAAAAAACGATTTGGCTTTCCTATTAGCAAATCTAAGCTTTTTGTGTGACACCATAAAAAAACTCGAAACATCCAAAAACCTGTTGTCTGAAACAGGGAGGTGCGTGCCGTGGAAATTACCAGGTTCAGAAGTATAAGTACTAAGGGACAAATTCCAGAATGTGTTTGGGAAAAACAGTGGATATAAAAAAATGTGTAAAGTTGCTCAAGTATTGGAGGATGTGCCTGTAGGTTAAATTGACGGTGTTTGTGTTTGTGACATTCTCTCTTTAAATAGGCACGTCTGACGTCCTGTGATGTGGAAAGATCGTTTTCACAGTATAAGTCGTTGTTCAGAGATAATCGGCATGCATTTGTGATGGAGAATTTGGAGATGACCTTTGTTGTTCACTGCAATTCTCGGCCAACTACTAGCACTCAAGTGTGGTTGGTGAATACCTAGTAACATTTTTTTTTTCCAAGCTAAGTAAGGTATTTTTGTCATATTAAAAAAAATATATATATATTTTTTTTATTTTTAGCAAATATTTTCGTACTTTTTAGCACATAAAAAATAAATATATTTAAATTTTTTAGCACATAAAAATCCGCTCCCTACTTATAACTCTTGTTGAAGAGGCAATCTTTTCAAGGACTCATTGAAAGCTACTTGATAGAACTCCAAACATCATAATCTGAACTATTACTTTGTCATCAGATGGCTTTCTCGTAAAACACTGGTAATTCTGGGGACATTTTTCAACTGTAATGCATTTTTTATGCGAGGGCGTGGAGCTGTGTCTTCCTAATTCACTCTTACCGGCCGATAGTTCCTTTTTGCAACACAAACATTTTACTTTATAGGGATCATTAGATTTAGCCAACCAACCTTTAAAACGAGGTTCCTCCAACCATGATTCAACGATTGATTGTTTCCGCCAAAATTTATGTCGTTTAGATAACTCTTTTCTGATTTCACGTTTTTTTTCGGCGTGGACAGTATTTCTTGAGAATCACTCATTGTACCAATAAAATAAACACACGCTTAAAAATGTCAATAATTTAAAACTAAGAAAATAAAGACACTTAAAAAATATCAACTTAAAACTATGGTCATAATGTACAGTATGTACATTTTTCCCGGCTGTTAACACAAGAACTGAAACTACAGTATATTCCTAACGTACTCATGTTCGCAACAATCTACTCTCTACTGAAGTATCGATTACTGAATCGATTTGAATATAAAGCGGGAAGACGTAAATGACAATTGTAAATGGCAGCCAACAAGCAGTAAAATTAAAAAAGAAAAACGTAAATCTCATTGGTCGTTTCAGTCTGAATCACTCAACTATTTTAATTAAAATTATATGAACCCATTGTTGACAAACCATATATTAAGCATATAATAGAGTTTTCAGTGTTAATTCACTTGTACTTGCTTTTAATGAAAATTGAGGAACTCATTTTATATCCGAAAAATAAAAATATTTTTAAAAATATTTAAAAAGTGGAAAAATTGGAATGGTGTGAAAATCCCTACATTTTTGTTTCATTCTATCAAAAAATCCCTCAATCCCTTTTCGACCAAAAAATCCCTGCGTCGAGGGATAAATCCCTCAACCTGGCAACACTGACTGGCACTCAGACAAGTGACGGGACTGATACCTTTTGAGACTACATGCCGCCTACTGTATCCGTCCTGTACGTTCTGCGTGTATGATTTTATTACATCTCCACCTCTCGGCAATGTTAAGTTTTGTAAACAAACCGCATAGGACCGCTTCTAGTGTGCAGGAGTAAACCATACGATGTTACAAACATTGACGTCAGTAGCGGCTTGTAAACATACATTCGTAATTTTCTCGTAAACGGTGACCCATGTTTACTGTGACTTCTTTTTGCTTCTGTTATAGTGTACTTTCAACCGTGTAAGCTTGGGCCATCCTTTTTGGTACACTATGTATTCTTTTCCTTGGCCTGCCCCTTCTCTCATCTTCCCTGTGTTTGTTCTCTCTATACATTCTTCTTTTCTTATATATTTTCCCTTTTCTTTCATATCCTCTTCTCGTTTCTCTCCTCTCCACTCTCTTCTTCCCCTCTGCTCTTTTCTTCTCTCTTCTCCCCTCCCCTCTCCCTGTCATTTGCACTGCTCCTTTCCACTTTCTCTTCCCTCCCCTCTCATCTGCTCTGTTCTCTCTTCTCTTCTCCTGTCCTCTCCGTCCCTCACCTATCTTCCCCTCTCTTCTCTCCACCCCTCTTTGCTCTCCTGTCCTCTTCTCCCTTCCCCCTCCTCTCTTTTTTCCCTTTCTTCCCTGTTCTTACTTCTCTCCCCTTCCATCTCATCTCCTCTTCCTCTTCTCACATGATTTCGCTCTTCTTCCTCTTTTTTCCCCTTCACTCACTTTTATGTTACCCCTTTCTTAATTTCCTTTCCTCATCCTCAATCTGTTTCTTCTGTTTTCTTCCATGTGTTCTTCCTCCTCTTTTCTCTTCTTACTCTTCTTTTTTATCTTTTTTCTTTCCTTTTTCCTCTCCTCTTCTTTTTTAATTCTTTTCCTTCTCTACTTTTCCTCCTCTTATTCTACTCGTTCTCAACAGTACGGTACTTTCAAGCAACATTGTTATTGGTCTACAGAATCCGAACCCAGCTCTCTGGCATGGAATGCATTATACTAGTAAGCGTGTCCTACGTAAACTATTGAGGGTTGATTAAAGTCCATGAAATTATAAACATCAGTGGAATGTGAATAAATTCTGTCTGAATCATAACCCTGTTTACGATGCGGAATGAATGAGGCTGTTGGAATTCTGTTGAGTTTATTACCAGAAGACGGTGATTCATAGTCCATTACGATAGATGAGTGTGGGTTGCCAGGACATTGTGCTGCGAATGGACTGCCTCTGTTACAGTCAGAGTTAGGACATTCTGCTCATTACAAAACTTTATTAAATTAAGATTCTTTGGAAACGCCATTCATTGCAAAACAGTGCCTGGAATTCTTGCTTTGTGTTCAGAATCTGTAATGCAAAGAAGATGTTAATGAAATTAGAGATCTACGTACTGAATTTCGTTGTTCTGTATAATTTACTATTAGCGTGTTAATTTCTTAAACAGTGTTCATAAGATCTAGGATCAGTGACAGGTTAGGTTTGGTTTGGTTTGTTGAGGCTTTTGATATGCCTTGCCATACTTTTTTTTTTTGTAAATCTTGGGCACAAGGGCGCCCGCAGGATCCAATTTGAGTTGTAGCAAGATGGTTAGAAAATTAGAGGAAACGGATGGACGAGGAGAGAGAAAATTGAACATAAAAATAGCCAGTTCTGAAATCTAAATTACCCTTCGCACGCATTCATAGTTTAAAGCACTCGCTATTGTTGATTTGTTTACTGAGGGTTTGAGAAAATATGTATCAAACTCATAAAGAAAAATACAAAAAAAGAAAAACTCGTAAAAAATAAAAATCTCAGTGGTAGTAAATCCCTGCGGGCGCCCTTGCGTACGTAAGTTTGCCCTGGACTATTCGTTATGTACAGATCTCCAGTTAACGTCTCGTTAATGCAGTGCCAGAAGTGATTACACTTTACAGCACAGTCTAAATAGTTACTAGTATATACAGTCACGAAGCTTGAGTTGATGAGGGTACTAGGAACATTAAACCGTACCGGTACTGTTTCACATTGTATGTGATGAGCAGGGAAAGGATTTATATGTAAATACATATTTACTTATAAAGCTAATATAATTTATATTTTGCATTATCTTTATGTTTCACAATGTGTAGGGTTGAAAAATCCTACTTTTATTTTCCATATTTTTCCATATTTTAGAGTTTAGTACATATTTTCGTTAATTTCCATATATTTTCCATATTTCATATAAAACAGTCCATATTATATTAGGTTTAACAATAAAACAAAACAAAATTCCATTAACTTTTAAAAATACATTTCAACAATAGAGATTTAAACATATGTTCAGTAATCCCTTTAACATCAGAGTTATTTGAAAATTAGCAGTCCTATCAACAATGGGAAAGTAAGTTACAAAACTGTATTAATTTAATTTAAAATTTTTAACAGACTTCAGTTGTGCAGCTCAACAGTTAAATGCCAGTCAGAGTACACATAGGTTCAGTTTTGTAAATCATACTATAAAGACGGTAAATATGCCAAAAGTACGTCATTCAGTCAATTTAAAATCAAAACTAACAAGTTACATTTCAGAATTTAAAGAAGATGGTTTATCAACTGACAATAAAATATTATTTTGTAATTTGTGTCAGTGTGCAGTATCATCTACACAAAAGTTCCTGGTGCAACAACACATTACAACTAGTAAACATCAGGCCAACAAACAACTAAATTCCAAGCAGAGACAATTGTTTTTAACACAACCAACAACATCGAATGTAAGATCTGAGTTTAACATCGACCTGTGCCGTTCTCTCATCTCTGCTGATATTCCTCTCTACAAACTAAAGAATAAGGTCTTCAGGGAATTCCTTGAAAAATATACTCAACATACAATCCCGGATGAGTCAACACTTAGGAAGACGTATGCTCCATCCATCTACGATGAGACAATACAGAAGATAAGAGATGAAATTAAAGATAGTTCAATTTGGGTTTCCATTGATGAGACTCCCGACAAAGAAGGTAGACTTGTTGGTAATGTAGTTATCGGTTTGTTAAGTGAACAATATTCTGAACGAATTCTTTTACATTGTGATGTTCTAGAAAAGTGCAATAACAAAACTATAGTTAAACTGTTCAACGAAGCTATGGGTATCCTGTGGCCAAAGGGTATTATGTACGATAATGTGTTATTCTTTATTAGCGATGCTGCCCCTTATATGGTCAAAGCTGGACAAGCATTATCTGTTGTATATCCTAAATTGACTCATTTTACTTGTGTGGCGCATGCATTTCATCGTGTGGCAGAAGTGGTCAGAGACAATTTCCCTAAAGTAGATTTGTTGATTTCATCAGTGAAAAAAGTATTTCTCAAAGCTCCCAGTAGAGTTAACGTGTTGAAAGAAATGTACCCTGAAATTCCATTGCCACCAAAGCCAATTTTAACTAGATGGGGTACATGGCTAGAAGCAGTTGAATATTATGCCGAACATATAGACTCTATTAACAATGTTCTCCTTGCATTGGACTCTGAAGATGCAGTCTCAATTGATACTGCGAAAACAGTTACCTGTGACATAAGTGTGAAGAATGACTTAGCTCACATTCAGCATACATTTTCATGCATCATAAAAACGCTCAAAAGTCTCCAAAATAGGCACCTTTCACTATCTGAAAGTTTTGAAATTATAAATAGTACTGTGGAACAACTGAATCGTGGTAGAGGTAAAGTTGCAGATGCAGTAAGAGCTAAGGTGGACACTGTACTTTCAAAAAACCCTGGATATGAAGAACTACAAAAGGTTGTTGCTGTGATGAGTGGTGAATCAACAGTGAAGATTAACTTGGACTTATCCCCAGCAGACATTGTGAAATTGAATTATGTACCAGTTACTTCTTGTGACGTCGAACGCTCTTTTAGTCAGTATAAATCTATCCTCAGAGACAATAGAAGAAGATTCACTTTTCAGCACTTGAAAGAAATGTTTGTAACCTATTGTTATGGTAACAGACAATAAAAATTGTGTTTTGTTGAAACTACATTGGAAGATAAGGTACGTCCATTATATTTTTTGTTTAGTTTGATTAAAATGTACCAATATTTAACGTACATAGTCATTTTTTTATAATTTTAAGTCCATATTTAATTCCATATTTTGGTAAAAATCCATATTTAATTCCATATTTTGGTAAAAATAACTACATATATATTTACATATTTCATATATTTTTAGTCCATATAAATCCGTTCCCTGGTGATGAGGCGATAGTAGCGATCCTAGTGGTTAGCAACTATCTATGGATGCATATTCACTACGTATTGAGCTTCGTGACTGTACATACTAGACAGTGTTTACAGTTTGTGAACAGTGTCTCCATCAGTGAAAAATAAAAGGCACCAAGCTTGGAGGAGAAGAAGTACTAGATTCATTTTCCTCCCAATTTTACCTATATCCCCCCTCCTTTATTTTGTCTTATGCAATTTACCAAGTTTCTCTTTCCACTTGCCTTACAGATATCGTCCGGTTATATAAAATATAAAACATTAAAAATAGGAACTTTCCATAACTTAATCAGAACTTAGAATTTCAATCTACTTTTTTGACCGTCCACTCTGTATTATTCAGATATCGACACAGAATCTCAACTACAAATAACATATAATCAAAGGTGCCAAATACTACGCAGTAACTAAATCTTGAATTCACCGATATCTTAATAGTTTATTCTTTCTAGTTCAATTCACTATGCATACTTCTCACGAGTAATGAGACGTTGACAAAGAGCCTAGCCATCGGTTACAAGACGCAATAATTTTATTTTGTCACTGATTGGGAACTGAACGGTCACGCGACTGGCTTCGTGATTTTTTGGATTCCCGAGGCAGCGTATATCACAAATGATCTCTCGTCACATGGGATCATGGAAACATTCTCCTCTAGAGTGTACAAACAGTGTTGCCAACTGGACAGAAATTTTCGTCAAAACTGACGGAATTTCAACGTAGCGGACGGAAAAAAAATGGCTTTGACGGGTGACGGACTTTCTGGCGGAAATTATGATTTACATCTTCTTTTGACATTTTTAGATGTTGTCATTTTTAATTGTTTAATTTTTTTTTAGAGATTTTACTTTTTATTTGAACAGCCCTACCTGTTCCGTACTATGTTTAAGAATCCCCTGTTTCAGATTTCCTCGTAATCAAGTTAGATGTTGAAGAATTATTATTTTAATCACAACTTATTAGTAAAATAAGTTGTGTTAAAATTTGCATATATATGTATATATTTATTGAGTCTTGTTATTTTTTTTTTTAATTTTGACGGATTTCCAGGTGTTATACTGACGGGTATACAATTTATGTGTTGGCAACACTGTGTACAAATACATCTGAAGGCAGAATATTTGGCGTGATTGTAAAAATAAGAAGTACTAGCGTACTAAAAAATTAAAAAAAAAAGTTGTCGTACTAGATCTAATATTAAAGTACTAGGGGTGGAGACCCTGCTTGTGAGATGGTTACTGAAATTCTGTAGCTACGTTTTGGTACTGTTACCAACTTTTGGCACAGTGTGAACTATTGAAAGCCTCAACCCTGCCGTTTTTCCAAGTTGCAAACAGTTGTGTGATATGCTAGTATATTTGATTGTTAAATAAGGAACAGTTTGAAAGAGGCGGTTGTTGAACACTAGTGGGCAATCTTTATGAGCATTATTACGTTGATTTTATTCAATAAAATGTTTATTTTTCTCGTTCAGAGTATGCGATTTTAATCTGTTTATTATAGCCTATCGAAAGGTGTGCAGTGATCTTTAATCTTAATATTCTCATCACTTACTGATGTGGATGTACTAGAAACTAGAATAAGGTGGTGCCGGTGCCAATAAAACATTGACGACGAACGTGTTATGTACTGTACATGTAGTGGTTGTACGTAATGTTGTATTGCCGATATGTGTAGGTTACTATGTAAAGTATCAGCACAACTCTTAAAGTAGTATATAGCTGTATATCCTGAACTGACATTAACAATTTATTAAAAAGCTTTTTAGTTCTACAAGTTAGAAGAAAAACTGGAAATAAAATAGTATGTAGGTATACTGGAAAAATAGAACTGACAAAAGATTCAAAAGGGGGACTTAATGTTGCTTAAAGAAATAAGAATTACATGGTAATAATGTAGCTTAGTGTATGGTTGTGAGGTTATGAATACTTAGACCTAATATATATATACTCCTACAGTGACTAATGAGGTACACTAGAAGATAAATCTTGGGACAGTTTTGTGTGTTAAGGTTTCTATGTTCTCCATAATATGAATATTGCAACATTATTAAGCCACGATAAAAAAAAAACAGTTAAATATAGAAAAGATGTAGGGTACTGTACTTTTACTTACTAATTAGTCGACCTGGATGGCTCAAGCGGTAGGGGCACGGCATGTCTCTATCGCTTGGTCCGAAAGGTTGTGGGTTTGAGTCCCGCCTTGGGCATGGGTGTTGTGTACGTACTAGTTTAAGAAAGCGGGAAAACAGAAAAAGAGAAACGAAAAAAAAAAAATGGGAAAAAAATATTGTGATTATGCGTAAATACGATTTCGAAAATTTCGCGGAAATAGGCGTTTTGAGTATTTATTTTATTTATTCATCTATTTATGTCCATAACAGGGCAAAGCCCCAATTACAATAGACAGTACAGATAAAAAAAAACATATTGCATACAACACGAAAAAAGAGGTAAAACAGATACAAGTGTAATTACTTACTTACTTACTTACAAATGGCTTTTAAGGAACCCGAAGGTTCATTGCCGCCCTCATATAAGCCCGCCATCGGTCCCTATCCTGTGCAAGATTAAGCCAGTTTACAAATTAAAAATGGAAAAGGGAAGGAAAAAAAAAAACAAAATAGATACCAACTAAATAAAAAAGACAGATACAGATATAAATGAAAAACACCAAATAAAAACAAATCAAAAAGAGCCAAGTACAGACATCACAGCCAAAAATGCAAAATGTAGGCGTCGCTATAATTGGCAAATTGCAGAGCAAATACAACACCATGTTAATAAATTCAATATACAGCACTACACAGCAGGCACAATAGGCTCAATTAATTTATTCAAAAAACTCACCAAAACAGAACATGTGTATGCTTTACATAACTTTTTCTTGTACATATTGTACGATAACGAAAAATCTAAGTCCTGTTTATTTGATAGATGTATTCCTGATAATGACAGTAATTTGGGCGTAGGCTACATCCTAAACTATTTGATTCGTATTCAGTTTCAGTGAGTAAATTTATTCGGGAATGATACACAAGGAATAGAGGGTTCAGTTCTCAGTGGTTATTTCCTTCAAACACTTTTGTGCTTTGTATAGAGATTTTATGATTAAAATTATTTGCCATTCTATTTAATTTAAACACTGAACGTTATAAATTTTCTTTCGTATGAGCAAATACCATTTGGTAATCAGCAAGCAATAACGTATTTAAAATGAGTTCATTTAAGTTGTAATTTTGGCTTAAAGTTCTCGACCGTTCTCTATGATCTCGTCAGCATCAATGGTGGTTTATAAGCTGATAAACCCGAGTCACACGGGGATAGTTTACAGGACTCATGTGCTTGAAGCCTCTAAACTTGATGCTATATGTGTGATCATACGGAGACATTAAACTTGAAACCATGCTTGAAAAAAAGCGCGCGCTGAATGTTGTATTCGTAGTGGTGTTTGAATTCTTGTATTCTGTTATAGTTAATAAAAATCAATAGTGAACTGGCATTTTTAGTTTGGTGAAACTGAAGGCCACCAGCACATATTCAAGCATGTGTGCAGCTAATTGGCGCCTTGTTATTGTATGAATTATAAAATATTCTTGAAAAAAGGGAAAAGAGAACATGGGTTAAGAAATGGATTCGTAGAAGAATTATGCACGGTGCATCTAATACCTTGTTGAAAGAATTAGCTGAAGAAAATCCTGTAGAATACAGGAAACATCTCAGAATGAATCCTGTTTTAAGGGTTTTTAACTTCTTTCGAACCACTTCTACGTCTGTGTTTTCGAAATCTTGTTCCATGAGTTCACTGACTAGTTTCTAGAATAATAATTCCCGCTTGTTTTTATTGAGGTATTCTTTGTCACGTATATTCCATACAAGTTCATACTTCTCATACACTTCCAAAAACTTTATGATATCGTTGGAATTCCACTTAGGGGCGCTCGTTATTAATAATTATTAATTTACTTCGACAATAGGCCTAAAATTACAACCTTTCTACTTGCCAAGTTGCTACAAGTTCGCATTCACACGCGGGAAGTGGTGGAGCCAAGTTGGTCACGTGACGGGAAAGTGGACACAAAAGTTGACGGGTCGTCAACTCAAATTCTGCTTGACCGCCAAGTCACAACTTGACTGTCTCGACCATATCACACGGGGAAAGTCGAAGGAAAGTCGACTTGCTCCAAGCACTTGACTCCTGTAAACTATCCCCGTGTGAATTAGCTTTTAGCTACAGCGTTCTGGTGTTTATTTTACTACAGCGTTTTTAACTGTATGGAAAGTTACCTTCAGACCTTCATACACTTTGGTCTGTTATGCATCGTCACCTGGGACTACTTTCATTTGTATTGATTGATTTCATGATTATGTTGCATTACTTTTAGTTGTTGTAAATAGTATCATGTTTTAATGTGCTATCTCTTCTTATTAGCGTATAAAATCCATTCATATTTGAATATATCGTATTAGCTGAAGTAATTTTCATTTACTTTCACCACAATTAAACTTAGTTTTATAACATGACAGTCATGCGCGAAAGTCCTTGACTTATGTTTGAAAACTGATTAGGAAAGTTCGAAAAGTTGCTATTCATCCAGGGATTGCATGTCGTAGGAATGACATGCGCAACTTATGTGACCAAGGCTGTCAACATTCAATCGCATTAGAGGATGAAGAATAAACATTGTGAGCCTATCTACCACAAGCTGCACACAGATTGAAACAGGAGATTAAAGAAGTTGACAGGCTTAACTCAGGAAGAGATGTTGTTATTGATATGACCGTTTTTGATATGCAGCCATCTGTTGCTGATAGGGTAGTAGATTACAGCCGAAGTACAGGGTGATTCTTATGAGAGGGTCCATGACAGAGGTCTGCATCGGACGTTTTCGCTCGAGCGCCAAGTAGTTCATAGCATAATCCGATAGGTAGCGCACATGCATGATGGGTAAAATTGTCACGAGCGATAAATCCTCGAACGGTATAAGCCGAGCGTTAGACATTCGTTCTTGTTACAGTGATGAACTGTGTAGTAACATCATAGTTGTTTATCATTTCAAAACTTTGCAGAGTTTAACTAACCTCTCCATTGTACAACTACAAAACTTGCTTTAAAATGTAATATAAATATTGTAGGTAATTTTTTTTTCTTCCCCCACACAGGAGGAGTGATTTTGTTTTTGCCACATCTGATAGATCTTATTGGATGTAAATGTAATTATTATAAACGGAGAACACAATCACGATAATGCAAGAACCGTGTCAAGTTTTCTAATAATAATAATAATAATAATAATAGTAATAAGCTAATAATTAGTGAATATTTGCGTCTGTAACAGTTGTGCAGCATGATTATTCGTTTTATTATATTTTCTGTGACGTTATCTTTGTACTAATATTGTTATTAATCTACTGCTATATCAATAATATTTTGTAAAACGTTTCTACATTGTCGCAGTATATAGGCGGAACACTATGTATGGACCTATCATATTATATATGTGGTAAATCAAATATTGAATAATTATTAATTAGCAATAATAACTATATATCGAAGTTTTTCATACTGTTTTATTTATGACTTCATGTTCCTGTTTTGGTACGTTCCATTGACTGTTCCATTAAACGTTTGTCATAAACGCAGAAAATAAAACCTAATTTTTACCGTGTGAGCAAAACATATGTGTATCTTATCTGTCGCCTTCCATACAAGATAAGACATGTCGGTGAGATGACCTTGTACTGTGCTTCTATTTATTACGAGCGTATCACGACCGATCGTATCTCACTCGAGGGTGCGACACTCGACCGAGTTCAAGCGAGCGATTTAACTCCAATGCAGCACTCTGGTCCATGAGTCAGCTGTTGCCGTCTTACAAAAGTGAAAGTACGATTCTGCAATGAGTATGAGATTTATAGGGAAAAAGCAGCCTTGGGGTTTGACTTCTATCGCTTGTAGAGGATGAAGAATGGATATTGTGGGCTTATCTACCAGCAGGAGCTGCAAGAACACATAGATTGAAGGGGGTTAAGAAGTTGTGACTGGTTTAACTCAGGAAGAGATATTGATTATTGATATGACAGTTTTTGATATGCAGCAGTTTGTTGCTGATAGGGTAGACCAGTGTTTCCCAAACTTTTTTGAAGTGGGGACCACTTTTTAAAGTCAGAACAGTTCCGCGGACCACCATACTCTTATTCCCTTCGAAAGCAAAATTTATAATTTTTGTAGCATATTTCAATACCAGTATACTTATATTTTAAAACAGAATTAATTAAAATCAATTAAATTAAATTAATTTATATTAGTATTAACTAATTAAGGTAATGTTAATAGAAGAAAATTCATTTTTGTTTCTTTAATAATTCAAGACTATTAGAGTTTGGATAATCATTTTAACTTATTAAATAAAAAAATAAACGTTGTTACACTTAATGAGATAGATGAGCATGCCGATTCTTGCACAGTTCTATATTTGGACGTATGCTGGCAAGCTTAAGTCGGAGATCGTCACATACATTGAGTCGATTTCGGTAGCCTACTTTGTTTTTATTAGAGTTAGTGATGAAAACTGTTTCTCACACAGATACTGTGCTCCAACCACGAGAAAGTCTCTGTCGGATGAAACGGAGCGGAGTAATGCTGTGAATGAATGTTGATGTCATAAGATGTCATAAGGTCACACACGTCGGTACTCTTATCTCTATTGGCTAGCTCTCACAGCACAAACCATAACATTGATATATACATATTGATACTACCCTAGTTACAAAATTAGATCACAGTTAATCTCCTGGTCTTTTAATCTCTTCATACAGGAAATAACATATGCAGGACAGCGTATGGTTTTTAAACTGACGTTATAACGGTAATATTATTTATCTACTTCGCTCCAATAGATGACGCAATAGTAAGCACATTCCTTTCACGGTTGATCTCCTGGTTGGAGAACAGTACGTAGAAGCAAACTGAATTATAATCTCCAAAGCACCATTGTACAGTTCACTATATTCTCTTTTCACTTGTGATGAGGTCCAGAAATTAACCATATCTTCCGCTTGGAATTTCATTTTAATTTCTGTCTCATTCGAGAGTTCAATTAACTGTTTTCTTTCACTCAATGGAAGTTTGTTAGTTTCAATATCGCAATGAAAGTGATCGTGAACCTATGAAAATTCGTCATATTTGCTTGGAAAATAAGTTTAAAATTGTGACCTCAGAGTTGTGTTATTGGTGTATGACGTACAGTATGTGACCATTTCAATGTGCAGACTGGGTGCCGGCAAAACTATTAAGAAAGTCATAATTACATGAAAAGGTTCGGTCCTCTGTTATGAATTCGGGTGGCCCGTGGCTGGATTATAGGCGCGGCGCCAGATGTGCAGGGAAACGCCACGTTCCTAGTGCTTTAAATCCCATCTTTTGTTGTTGAGAGTAGATTGGGAAGTCAGTAGACTGATAGGGTAATAAATTTCATAAAATATCAGTACTGAGAGAAAAACTAAAAGACGATTGACATGTGACATTTCCAAACTCTGAGATTTTCAGCTATAGAGTGATACGCAATTCGTTTGAATTTTATTTTTTCTTCTGCCTTTTTTGAAGGACCACAAGGACAGACCTCGAGGACCACAGGTGGTCCGCGGACCATAGTTTGAGAAACGCTGGGGTAGTGGATTACAGTCTAAGTACAGGGTGATTCTTATGAGAGGGTCCATGAGTGAGCTGTTCTCGTCTTACAAAAGTGAAAGTACGATTCTTTTCCTTGCAATGTGTATGAGATTTATAGGGAACAGAGCAACCTTGGGGTTAGACTTCTATCGCTTGTAGAGAATGAAGAATAGATATTGTGGGCTTATCTACCAGCACAGCTGCAAGAGGAGGTTAAGAAGTTGTGACTGGCTTAACTCAGGAAGAAATGTTGATTATTGATACGATAATTTCTGCTATGCAGCTGTCTGTTGCTGATAGCAAGGTAGTAGATTACGCATAAGTACAGGGTGATTCTTTTGATTGGGTCCAATGTATTTTTTTACATTCCATGGTATTCATACATCGCTTTCATTTATTTATTTATTTTTATTGGGTTATTTTACGACGCTGTATCAACATCTAGGTTATTTAGCGTCTGAATGATATGAAGGTGTTAATGCCGGTGAAATGAGTCCGGGGTCCAGCACATAGTGGCCCGGGTTCGATTCCCGGTCGGGGCAAGTTACCTGGTTGAGGTTTTTTCCGGGGTTTTCCCTCAACCCAATATGAGCAAATGCTGGGTAACTTTCGGTGCTGGACCCCGGACTCATTTCACCGACATTATCACCATTTCATTCAGACGCTAAATAACCTAAGCTGTTGATAAAGCGTCGTAAAATAACCTAAAATAAAAAATATAACTTGTGTGTCCACGCCTAATGACGCCACCTCCCCTTGCTGCGAGCCTTAGGACGCCGAAGTTAAGTATATACAATTAGCCATGCCATGCTGCCTCTCTCAGTAATAATGCCAATTTAAAATTGGATTTGTCCACACCTGTGGAGTAACGGTCAGCGCGTCTGGCCGCGAAACCAGGTGGCCCGGGTTCGATTCCCGGTCGGGGCAAGTTACCTGGTTGAGGTTTTTTCCGAGGTTTTCCCCTCAACCCAATATGAGCAAATGCTGGGTAACTTTCGGTGCTGGACCCCGGATTCATTTCACCGGCATTATCACCTTCATCTCATTCAGACGCTAAATAACCGAAGATGTTGATAAAGCGTCGTAAAATAAAAAAATTGGATTTATGACAATAAACAATGTATTTACCATAATTTTAAAATGGAGAGAGTCACTTATCATACTTCCTGTATACTGCAGTAATTTCTAATATTTTTCTATTTACGGAAATTTATAATTAAAAGTGATCCAAATGTTTAGACATATTAGTGGCTTAGCCTATAGCGAGAATCTTAACATATTCCTTTCTTCTCTGACTCTGCATTGCTGTCATTCAAACTTTTGTGATACAGTATACTCCTGATTATCCGTGCGCGGATTATTCGTTCGTGGATTAACCGTGCATGATTTTGGATCAATAATTATACTATACTTACTGGCTTTTAAGGAACCCGGAGGTTCATTGCCGCCCTCACATAAGCCCGCCATTGGACCCTATTCTGAGCAAGATTAATCCATTCTCTATCATCTTATCCCACCTTCCTCAAATCCATTTTAATATTATCTTCCCACCTACGTCTCGGCCTCCCTAAAGGTCTTTTTCCCTCCGGCCTCCCAACTGACACTCTATATGCATTTCTGGATTCGCTCATACGTGCTACATGCCCTGCCCATCTCAAACGTCTGGATTTAATGTTCCTAATTATGTCAGGTGAAGAATACAATGCGTGCAGTTCTGTGTTGTGTAACTTTCTCCATTCTCCTGTAACTTCATCCCTCTTAGCCCCAAATATTTTCCTAAGCACCTTATTCTCAAACACCTTTAACCTATGTTCCTCTCTCAAAGTGAGAGTCCAAGTTTCACAACCATACAGAACAACTGGTAATATAACTGTTTTATAAATTCTATCTTTCAGATTTTTTGACAGCAGACCGGATGATAAAAGTTTCTCAACCGAATGATAACAGGCATTTCCCATATTTATTCTGTGTTTAATTTCCTCCCGAATATCATTTATATTTGTTCCTGTTGCTCCCAGATATTTGAACTTCTCCACCTCTTCAAAAGATAAATTTCCAATTCTTATATTTCCATTTCGTACAATATTCCCGTCACGAGACATGATCTTAGACTTTGTCTTTTCGGGATTTACTTCCAAACCTATCTCTTTACTTGCTTCCAGTAAAATTCCCGTCAATAATTATATATAAAAAATAAGTTTTCAAAGGAAAGAGTGACAATCATTATTATGTGTTGTGAAAATACTTCAGAGGACTACAAACGGAATCTGCCTATTAATTAGAAACATTTCTTGTAAATATCTCCAGTAAAAGCTGGATTTTTGGATTATCCGTACTTCCAGGTATCTGGATAATAGGGAGTACATTGCAGTTGGGATTTTTCTCAGTTCTTCTGTTTTCCCAATATAGACATTGAGATCATTTGCATTCCACTATTTTTATCAATATTTCTCTGATCCTGGTCAGTGACATACAGAGGAGACTAGTCCAGGGCATGTGAGGTTGCTTGCGTTCACTCTGGATACACATCATGCCCTAGCATAATCGACTATTGTGGGGAAGAGTGTACTTAGTGAAGAGTTAGTACAATGTATCAGAGAGTGGTTTAAGTGCTAGGTCGTCTTGACCACACATGCAAATGAATCAAGATCTTGCTTCTAAAGAGATTCATAGACATACAACATAGGGAGTTTATAACTAGTGATTGATGAGCCAGTAAGGAATGATATTTTTACTGCTAGCTCAGTCATGTGGCCAGAGGGAGTAAACACAAAGGTAAAAATCATACGGAGTTATTTTTGTTCTTAATATGAACCGTACTACCATTTCATTTGTCACATCATTCTAATGGAGAGTGGGAGAACTTAGATTTGATTTGTTTTGGATAACCATTGTATTTTTTAGTATTCATTTATTTAACCTGGTAGAGATAAGACCATCAGGTCTTCTCTGCCCCTCTACCAGGGGATTACAACTATAATATGGAGAATAAAATTACAATTACAATTACAATAAAAATTAAAGTACGACAAGATTACCTGATGAATGAAAGCTAGACATTTTATCATAGAAGTTAAGAACAAAGAATATTTTTGTATTTACTAAATTACAAATTAAACCTAGAATAACAAAATTCTATAGTGATGAAATTACCATATATTGAGATATTTTGTGATAGATTAAGAGAACTATTTACAAGAAGCCATGTCTGAACAAGTCTCAATTACTGACCAAGTGCCTAGTAAGTTTGCGTTTTAATTCAATTTTATTTCGACAGTCCCTGATGCTAGCAGGTAACGAATTCCAGAGTCTTGGCAGGGCTATTGTGAAAGAGGATGAGTATGAGGAGGTGCGATGGGATGGTATTGGTATTGTTACTATTGTTTCATGGCGAGAGCGTGTGTTAGATTGTGGTGGGAAGAAAGGTAAGTGAAGCGAGACGACAGGTACAAAGGAATAGAAGAGTTCAAGATTTAGAAGAGAAGGAGAAGTGAATGTAAATTTATTTTCTTATCTAGTTTAAGCCAACCTATTGTTTCCAGGGATGGGGTAATATGATCATATTTACGAACATTGCTTACAAAACGTACACACAAATTTTGAGCACGTTGAAGTTTCGTTTTGTTGTCACTGGAAAGGTCAGTCAGTAAAATGTCATCATAGTCAAAATAGGGAAATACAAGCGTCTGCACAAGGAACTTTTTTTAAGCAAGAGGGAAGATGAACATTTACCCTTTTTAGCACATGGATAATAGAATATACTTTTCTGCAGGTTTCTGTGATTTGCGTTCTGTTGTGTGTTCTTGATTTCAAATTATTTTTTCTTAAGCAATGTGTATCTTTTCCGGGTAAATTTATTTGTAGATATACTGAATATGAACAAAATTCGACTAATAGTTTATGAGAAATCATTGAACATACCGACAGATAGACATGCTGAAAACTACTTTTTCGTTATGTAGGATAATTTGTATTTCCGTAAAATTGTTGATTCTACGTTTGTTGCATCATACATACATTGTAGTCTTGCATTTCTTAAAACATGCAAGTTCTTACGAAAATTTTCGTGACGAGTCTTTGGGAGATTCTCCATATCTTGCAGATTTCATTAAGCATAAGAATTTTCCTTGTAGTGTCCGGTTCAACAATGTGTAAGTCAAATTCTTCTCAATATTGTGGTGGAATAGTATCTAGTACCAACAATGTTTACAATCTTCACATTTTCGGGATATGTCATAGGGATTGCTGACGATACTTAACTACGTTGTGATTAAAAATGTTGAAAATGTGTAGTACCTAAGTTTGTCTGATTGTTGAGAATATTGACAATCTGTTGGCTAAATAAATATGTTAAAATTAGCGTGAAAAGATGCAATAAATGTACAAGAAAAATATTAGATATGTCATTAATATCTAATAGAATTTTGTAAAGTTATTATGTATGATTCATTGCTTTCCGAATATACTTGTAAAACAGCTTGCATTGACATAAATTTTTGCGTTTTGTTTTGTTTTTTCACTCATCAAAATTGAAGTGAAAGTTTTAAGAAAAAATGTAGTTTAAAATGAATGTCATATCTGTTTCAATTTTGAGAAATCATCTTTATGGCTTGAACAATTAATGTATTTTATTTAAGGTTGAAGATATGTATAATTTAAAATTTATTGTAAACCTCATATTTTAGTTTGCAAAGAAATATTTTACATTCACTAAATTTAATTGTTTTATTTTGTCCTTGTGACAACCCTTTAATACGGAAAGTTTGTACCAGGAAACTACTTTATTATGTACTAGCCATACCCGTGCGCTCCGCTGCACCCGTTAGAAATAAATGTAAAGTAATTACATAATTAAAATAGGACATTTGATCCAGGAAAAATTCGTGTTTGATAGAAGGATAAATCGTTTAATATGTTACTTAATTTAAATTGCATCCAAATAATTAAAATGCGATCATTTTGGTCCAGAGACCACTCATTGGTGCAATGATAATTCCTTTAACATGTTTCTAATTTTTATTACATGCAACCATAGTTTAATGAACATTGACATCATTTAGATTTAATGTGTATACTTTATTTTACTTGTTATAGGTTTCCATTGAATTATGGTAATAACAATTTTAACCCTTGTTTTCTACGTATTCAGTAAATGGCGTTTGGCCCACTATGGTTCTGAACCCTTCAAATAACTTAAATTATATTATATAATATTACATTACATATATTATATTATATTACATTACATTATATATCAGAAGTTACTGTAATAACATTATAGCATTATGTCCATCTAGAGAAACTACACTTTCCAATGGTGAAATAATAATTAATACAAATCGGTTAATTTAGCTTCCGATATTACTTCATACAAACACAGAAATATTCTCTGTAGGCTATCTTTCATAGCTTTCGATTGTTGCTGTCCAAGGCCCCTTATAGACGAAGTCATTTGTTTTTTATTTCATTATACGGCCTTAAATGGCAGTTATTTTAATTTTAAAACTCATTTATCTCATTAAATATCAGTCCTATCAAAATTTTTGAAGGAATAATACTTATCGCAAATTATTTTTAAAGAAACTTTTGTTATGTAACATTTTTCACAAAAATCAATAATAAGCGAGATATTTCGATTTATTTAATTCAGGCCCCCTTATAACCCCCCTTTTAAATAATATATTTTGAATGCCATATAGCCTAAAATCTAGTTACAACGAACATAATTTATATTCCAATTTTCATCGAAATCCGTTCATCAATTATCGCGTGAAAAGGTAACAAACATACATACAGACAGACAGACATACAAACAGAAATTTCAAAAAAGCGATTTTCGGTTTCAGGGTGGTTAATTATTTATGTTAGGACAATTATTTTTGGAAAATCTAAAATTACCAGAAAAATTTCGGCTACCGGTACAGATATTAGTATAGATATCCTAAATAATATGACAACCTTTACCAACAGCATTACTTTTTTTTTTTTAACAATGTAAAAATATCAGTAATTAAAAATGTTACGCAGGACATATTTAAAAAACCATATTCTGGTAAATATTGGTATTGAAGTTGAAGTAGGCCTAAATACTTACTTGAATGTTGCATAATTTAGTTCATTTTTTTTTCTTTTCTTTGTTAAAAAAATTACGATGTGTGTGTGTGCCAACTTCGATATTGAAAAGAAAAATGCATGTTTATTTTAGTGATTGTCCTTTGTTACATCATTATTAAACAATTGAAGGTTCAAAATGCACACAATGTAGTCTGGTACTTAAAGCATACTTTTGAATAATATGTAGGTTTCATTATATATCAAAATTTATGGTGTTGTCAGTCCATTTACATTTTTCACGTTAAATCATGTTCGTTCATGATTGAAGGTGCAAAAATGCACACATGTAGTCTGGTATTTGAAACCTACTTTTGAATAATATGGATCAAAATTTATGGTGTTAAATTATTGACAGTCCATTTACATTTTTTCGCATTAAATCGTGTTTGTTTACGAAAGTAAAATTTAGTAATGTGTATGAACTAGGTACATAAATTGCAAGTTTCTGTAACTTTGGAAGAAATGAAACCATGGAAGATGTATTTTACAACTTTACCACACAGAATGCATATGGAATGTTGTGTGAGTTAATTAATATGAAACTGTGGTCTTATTTTAAAATGGTTAGAAAAGGTTAATACAAATTGAACTAGGAATAAGTAACTGGAAATATTTATAATTGTTCTCTTTGTCTTAACTTGAAACAATTCATAATGAGTAAACTGCCAATATCATTTGATTAAGCGAATCTATGTATTGATCTGGAATGCATAATTTCAATTGCGATAATGCTCACTAATATCTGATATTCCTGCCATACAGCTTAATTCACTTTATAATTTACTCCCTTTTTTATGGATAATCTGTAACTTTTTTCATTTCAAAGGCATATTGGTTCCGTTAAGTTCAATGTTAATTGAAAAATGAGTTCTATTCAGTCAATACTTAACATAAACACAATAAAACATGTTATAATAACATTTACACAGATTTTAAAAACGTTTTCGCCAATTTTGATTGGCATCTTCAGGTCGTGTAGGTCGAATGGAACATGTTATAAAAAGTGAACACTTGGTATATGACGTTAAAAACCAAAGTTACAAATGTAATATCACTTAAAAACAGAGAATAGAATATTGCAAAAAGCCTCCACGATGTGTGTAGAATCACTGTGTTGAAAGAGGCGTGTGTGAACCAAGGAAACAGCAAAACTCTTCTGTCATTGCAGATACAGTTTTCAAGATAGATTTGAAGGTGCTACGAACAGGTCTGTCGTGTGGCCGTTATGGAGAGCGGGAAAAATCCTGTAAATTGTAAGGTTAGAATGAAAGAATATTTAGAAGCATTTAAGTATTATTTAAATCTTCTAAAACAATACTTACAAAAAATGGAAGAACGTCTTGAAATCCATGAGGACGGCGACACGACTGATCTTTACATTAAGTGGTAGCGTATGACGAAAACTGTATACGTTGCAAGACTAGTGGATGAATGACCGTTACTTGCGTGTGATTTTAAACAGAGGGTTATTTGAATTTGGGTATTGTTCGTTAAGGAGCGGGCTATCATTATTATTAGAAAAGGTGGTAATATATAGTTCCTCCGCAGCATTCATATAATAACTTTGGTTTTTAACGTCATATACCAAGTGTTCACTTTTTATAACATGTTCCATTCGACCTACACGACCTGAAGATGCCAATCAAATTGGCGAAAACGTCTGTTTTTAAAATCTGTGTAAATGTTATTATAACATGTTTTATTGTGTTTATGTTAAGTATTGACTGAATAGAACTCATTTTTCAATGTAACTTTTTTGTTATGTATTAATGTTCATTTTAAAACCAAAAACAATATGAAACTCCGAGGGACACTTTCTTGGCTCGAACCATTTGTAGAATTCTTATGTAACGTGATTTTTGGAAATGTCTAAATGTTGGAATGTGATTTTGTAATAGGCATAGGCTTAATTTATGTTAAATTTTTTGTTAAGTATATGTGTTTAGTATATATTTCTATTTATACGACATTTTAGGGTACTGCCATAATTAAGTCATGTCATAAGGTGACTTTATTTTTAGAATACTGGTTAAATCATGAGGTAGATTAAACTTATTCTGAATTGATAGTTTCGAATAAGAATTTCGATAAGGAAGCTTTTTTTATTTTTTGTTTTTATTTTCTTTCCTAATGGCTAGTAATGGAAACGTGGGTGATATGCTTATATACCGGTAGTAAAGTGTGATTCACTATTTTCCTAAAGTGTTAATTAATAAGTACCGTAATGTGAAATCACAGTGCAAGCTTTCACAGACCCTGAAATACAATGTTCTTACACTGTATGCAATGTCCTTCCTTTCTTTACACTGTAACAGTGTCACTCCTGGCAATAAATTACTTGTGTAAACGTGGAAGAAAGGTTGTTAATATTTCTGTGGAAACAAGTGCACTTACAAGTTCTAAACTGAACTAATGCGTCTTAAGCGACATAGTGAATTATTTTTTTTATATATACATGGTTTATATTTCAGAAATAGTCTCTTTTATCTGTGATAATATAAGATCTTGTTTTGAGTGATTGTAGACTTTTGTTTGTAATATTGCTGTTAATTTTTACAGTTATATGGCGTCAAGGTTTATTATCGTAATGTATAAAGTAAGGATATTACATTTTTATCTTCATATAGTCTATAAATTTGAGAGAAAAATAAACAGGCAGATTTTAAATGAATTTCAATCGTTAGTAAAATATTAATACAGGTTATAGACATTTAAATAGGCCTAATGATAGTTCAGTATGTCGGTTTAGTTCTCGTGACGGTTGAATGTTAATTTACCACATCTAAAATGCATCCATCCATCTAAAATGCATCCATCCATCTCAAATGGTAAGATCAGGTCCGCATATAATATGTGAAGGATGAAGATGAAAGCATGGAAGAAGAGTAAATAATTTGCAAGTGCATTCAAAACTAAAGTAGTGATAGTGTAGGGCTTGTATCTAGATTCAAGTATTGTGGGTTTAATTTTTAAATGAAAACATTTGAAGCATGGTTTCTTCTGAGATAAAAGGACAACTGCTGATATTGTTAGGAAAAGTTTGTGGTAAGGGATGTGAGAAAATCTTAACGTTCGACTACTTGCTTTCATAAGCGGCCTTTTCAATTTTCATTACCGGTGTATTGTTCTCTTACAATTCCTACTTTAAGTTATAAATGGCTGTGCTGCGAAAATCCTTGGGGCGGAGTAGGAACAGTACGAGTATAAGCAGTTCTTTGCGAGCCATTATCCTCGTCTGTCGTCATCTCATCAGATGTAATGAATTCATTTTACGTGTTTCGCATCTCGGAAATGGACTTCTTTCCTGAGTAATATACCCATTGATGTTTTCCTGTCTGTTATAGTAAGTACGTTAGTATGTTTGTTTGTGATAACTGATAAAATGTGCAATGTTGAACACTCATATTTCCTATTCAAACTTCGAATTGCAGATTCCTTTAACTTGGCTTCCTTTGTAAATAGTAATAATAATAATAATAATAATAATAATAATAATAATAATAATAATAATAATAATAATATCATTATCATCATCATCATCATCATCGTCGTCCTTGCAGGTATTAGGCCTAGTGGCCTGTTACGGTCTCCGTAATAATAATAATAATAATAATAATAATAATAATAATAATAATAATAATAATAATAATAATAATAATAATAATAAAATTATTGAAATAAAAATACACACAAACAATTCAGTGGATCTTGAAAGAACATTACTCGTGTTTAGGAGTCAGTTCAATCGACGTAAACATCGACAAAAATAAATTATTTTGTCTTAATAAACAAAAAAACAAAAATGTAGTAAAGACAAAATGTGAAACCTTTTAGCCTAGTAAGGATAAATAAAATTATAATTGGTGAAGAATAAAAATAACAAAATGCAGTGAAAGCAAAATGTGGAACCATTTAGTAGTTCTAATAATTATTATTATAATTAGGCCTAGTAAAAAATAAAAAAATGAAATGTAAAAACAAAATATCATCATCCATGAGCAAGTATTGGGCCTCATTGGCCCATTACAGTCTCTAGCCATCTCCTTTTAGATCTTCCAGTAAGTAGAGGACTTCTTGGTGTAGCCTATATGATAAGATTAATTTGGGAAATCTTAAGGTTGTTCATTCTGTTCACATGATATTTGCATTGAGTATAGAACCATTTAATCATTTATTAATTACAATAAAATTATTAGTAAGAAATAAAAAAGAAAAAAAATGCAGGGGAAAAAAAAAACAAAGTTGAACCATTTAATGTAAGAGTTTGTAAGAGCAATCAGTAGGTTTTTTAAATCAAATTTTGATTATCCTTTTTTGTAAAAAAATGTATAGAATCCAAAAGAATTTTTGAAGTTCCACCCCAGACAATAATGCTATATAGAATGGTGGCCTAAAGAGAGCTAAATGATACGTAAAATACGGTGAAGAATGGCAAATCTATAAATTGTTTTACGTAATTTGCTGCATAAGTAAGAAATATGAGAATACCATTTCAGATGCTGATCAATAATGATGTCCAGATATTTCACAACTGCAGCTTCTTTCAAAGGGAGATATTTACAATTATAAACAGAAGAACTACAGTTATTTATTACTAAATTTAAATTACAACGATATTCAAAGATGATTGACCAACAGCCTACATGTTAAAGAAAAAGGGAATAATGTTTTATTTTTATTTTTAATATTTAACGAAAGTCCACATTAAGACTTGTCCAGCACTTTCATCTGTCAGCTTTGTGGAAAGATACTGGGAGGCCAGAGAAAGAATGCAGCAGTGCTGACATCCACTCTTTCATAGTTTCACTTGGACATTGTTCACTTTATTTCTTTTTTTTTTTTTTTTTTCCTTTTAGTTTTTATCGCCATTTTACGGCCAATGACTCTAGTCAAGTGCCACTGCATTAAATAAAAAAAAATATATATATTTTTTACGAAAGAAAATTGAAATAAAACCTATCTTTAACTGCAGGGGAGAGTCGGGTAGTATCGGACATCGGGTAATATCGGACAGTGAGTTTCTTTCATCTACCACACGATGATAGTACCTGATTGACATGGTTACGTTTCTGTGATGTTGCATAGAGAAACGTAACCATGTCGTTCAGATACTACCATATGGTGGTAGATGAAAGAAACGCACTGTCCGATACTACCCGACTCTCCCCTATTTTTATTTATGTTAGCCTATTTATAAATTTCTTCCCAGGAATAACCACTAAATATCACCACTGTATCAGCTGCATACGAGAATATAATATAGAGCCATCACAATAAAGAGTTTCTCGCTGTGTTTTTAGTTCATAATTCTCGTGCGTTAATAGAGTATGTAGTGTTAGGATACTATACACACACGCACACTTTCTTCTGTATTTTTGGGGCTTGTTGCTGTTCAGTCAGCTGTCTGAAGACAGATCTGAACCTCACAAATGATACCAAAAAGGCACTATTTATGAGGCAACTAAGCCAGGAGATAATGGGGTAGGGTGGCCAGTTCCTTCCCCCTCCATTGCATACATCGCTGACTAGCTACATAATTACTAATCAGACTTAAGATGTATACAAACAATTGTTCTTCCTCTGACACATATCAAGTGAGATGTATTGCTTGATGATATATTTACTTATCAGCCAGAACCTCAGTCAGAGATATTTTAGGGCTTATTTTGTTTAAATGTAATATGTATTGTATTCCGGTATAAAAAATGTGATCATTGCGTATTTTCTTCTGAAATGAAAATCATCACCAATATCTTCACCAGTTAAACCATTTGGTCTGATCTGTCTTGAGGAGTTGGTAACGTACAGATGTAGAAGTTGATCTCTCCTTGTTCCTATAACTCATTTTTTTTTTTTCTGTAGATCATAATTTATATGATAGTCTGTTCGAATTAATTATTTCTGCAGAGCTTGGTTTCGTTGCGCTGCCCCCCCCCCCCCACTGCTCCTTAAACATTACGCCCCCTTTAGCTTCCCCCTCCACTTAACCCTCAGGTTATCAAGACACTTCATTGTTAAGAAACACTTTTTTAATGTAGAGGGTTGTATTATTTATTTTATACATACCGGTATGTATTATTTTAACACAGAAGATTAAATGCGTAATGCATCTATAATTAGTATAACATATTACACAACTTTGTACTAAAGTCAGAGAAATGCTTAAAAAATCTATTGTTTTTTACGAAAGCTTCTAAAGCTTCTTTACTTGGGACGGGATAATTGATAAAGGTAAAGGTAAAGGTATCCCTGTAACATGCCATGAAGGCACTTGGGGGGCATGGAGGTAGAGCCCCATGCTTTCCATGACCTCGGCACTAGAATGAGGTGGTGTGGTCGGCACCATGCTCTGACCGCCTTTTACCTCCGGGAAGAACCCGGTACTCAATTTTATAGGAGGCTGAGTGAACCTCGGGGCCGTCCTGAAAGTTTGGCAACGAGAAAAAATCCGAGGATCGAACCCCGGGCCTTCCAGTCCGTAGCCAGCTGCTCTACCAACTGAGCTACCCGGCCACCGGGATAATTGATAGTCTGCACATAATACTTACCGTTGTCAACAAAATGTTCTACCATCACGTCTCTCAAATAATTTGCAATTCTGAAATACGTGTATTTTAAAAGAGAAAATAACATTTTGGAATAACTTAAATAGACAGTTTGGATTTTAAATTTAATATTAACTTTTTATGTTTTCAAATTTTTTTATTGCTCCCCCCCCCACCAGTTACAAATGCTGTGGATCCGTATCTCCACCCCTGATTCCTCCAGTTTTTTCTACAGATGACGATTATTTCATTTAAATAGGCTATTTTACATTCTGTTTGGCGGGATGCCCTCATTTTTGTGTGGTTTAATAATGTATGTGCTGTTAATGGACTTCATAATCTCATTGAGTTGTCTTTTTTATTATTTCCAGTTGACTTTGATGCTATTGCCCATGTTTCAGAACCATGTATTGAAGCTGGAAGAGGTTAATGCGTTGTAACATTTTAGAATGAATTTTGTTTCTCTTATCCTGCCTGTGAGTTGTGTCTGTCTCATGAGATGATGTATGAAAGACTGCAACCGAATGTATCTTGCTCTCCTATTTGGTTATTTACATATCATTCTTTTATTTTATATTTAGTTCTCTAAATAGTTAAAAGAATATATAGGCCTATATATATATATATTTTTGTTGAATGACATTATTTCTTCATAACGTATCATGGGTGAAAAATGTTTCAGTTCGTCATTTTAGAAATTAAAAATTGTTTGATGTATTTTTACGGTATTGAATTATGAACATGAATGAATTGTTATGTTCTTTTTGCAGATGACAATGGATGAGAAGTACGTGGAGAGCATTTGGGCTCTCCTAAAAAATGCAATACAAGAAATACAAAAAAAGAATAATTCTGGCCTCAGTTTTGAAGAATTGTACAGAAATGCTTACACAATGGTACTCCACAAACACGGAGAACGTCTGTATACAGGCCTCAAGGAAGTTGTAACACAACATCTGGAGTCAAAAGTAAGTTAGATACTTACTATTAAAATCAGAATTACGTGTAAATGAATAATTATGTACCTACACTAAGAAATCATTATATTAACGTAACTTTGTGAATTGTTTTATTTCGTACTGTTCACATCACAGCTCTGTATATCTCCAGAAGGAGTGAAACCCTGTGATAGCAGGGCTTGCGAAAAATGGGAACGAATGGTGTAGCTGCTAACAACACTTTTGTTATCTCTTGATGTATGTGGTGCAGAAAATTCAAACAAATGTTGTTAACGTCTTTTTGTGTTTTTATGTTTAACTTCGTATTTAATAAACTTGCGTGTTCCATTTAAAAATGAATATACACTCTCGATTATTTGAGAGTTCATAGGGTATAATTTTGCAGAGTCTGTAGAAGTGTTTAACTGTCTGTGAAAGTATCTTAGAATTTTGAACAGCACGAAAAATGCGAAAGTTTGCAGAGATAAGCGTAGCAGAATCTGTATGCTGCAAAGTATTTTTCAGTTCTTAATTTTTTATAGGTTAGGGAAGATGTCCTAAAAGCTTTACACAACAACTTTCTTCAGACATTAAATCAAGCATGGAATGATCACCAAACATCTATGGTGATGATTCGGGACATACTGATGTACATGGACCGTGTGTATGTCCAGCAGAATGATGTGGACAACGTATATAACTTGGGCCTCATCATTTTCAGGGATCAGGTAAGAATTGCTTAACTTGGGGCTTTGGAATTCACCAGATTTTTCTGTAGAATTTAATAACCTTAATATAAGCAGATACATTGATTTCAATAAACAGTGATTATATTTTATTGTTCTTGTATTTGTTTCGAATTCCTGAAGTTGTTCATACTCAGAAAATTGATTGGGGAAATATTTTACTTTCGGATAATATTTTAAATGTGAGGTGCACATCCATAGCGTATTTGTAAATCCTGTAGTACTGTCCAGGACACCATGAAGAGGTGATATATGTTCATAAAGAGCTAAAAAATTCTGAATCCATAACATTATTGGGTATAGAGAATGAAAAGTTTGGTCTCTCTGCAAAGAAAAGCATGTATCAATTCTTCAAACTAGCCCTGAAAAACTTGTCATTTCACACTTAAAAATTTCTTATGAAAGCAGCTGTACTAAGAAAAATAAAGCAGATGCCTGCTGTTACATAGGTCACAACTATTCGGATTCTTGTTTCTGTAAGCTTCAGATGTATCCTTCTCCTAGAAGTGTGTTGTGCAGCAAATATTTATTATATTTGATAAAGATTGTCTGTTCCACCATTATGTCTTAGAGAAAAGCAGTCTGGTTTGTTGTTACTAGGATGCAAGATGAGAATGGCGGGACTCTAAGATAGCTGAGCATAAGCAATCTATCGACTATAGTTGTATTTTTTGCAGAGTCTTTGTGTCCAGGAGATCCGTTCATGTAATGGTTGTGTATTATAGAAAAATGGGATGTGATGTGGCATACATACAACACAGAATTCGTGAGAGATTTCAGACTTGAACTTTCTTCAATAGATTCAGGCTTTCGAAGTAGACATTTCTTCTGACCTTCAGAATTAGGCTTTATATTCCCTAACTT
This sequence comes from Periplaneta americana, assembly GCF_040183065.1. Classification (NCBI taxonomy): domain Eukaryota; kingdom Metazoa; phylum Arthropoda; class Insecta; order Blattodea; family Blattidae; genus Periplaneta; species Periplaneta americana. The sequence goes on along the minus strand of NC_091125.1, from coordinate 150,649,474 downwards.
TGTTTCGAAAAATTGAAACTCGAATACAACATGCAACAAAAAAAAGAGTGTAAAATTATGTGTTTTTTAGGGTTTGAAAGGTAAATGAATTCTTTTTTATTTTTGAAAACATGCTGTTGAACCTCTGCACCAGTTTCTTGTTACGCTGCACTTTTTTTCCTCTGATAGTAGGTATACTGAAAAGATGTAAAATTTCGAAGGTGTTAATAAATCTACACATGAATTATATTCCGAAACTCATAAAAATAATTTTATTATGTGACTGACTTCTGTTTCATAAACATTCTACATAACTTATAAAATACGCACACTAATATTATAGTTCACGAGTCAGATGATTATGAATGGAGTTCAGTCAGAGGGTGATCATACATGGTTTAGTCTGGTTACATTGTGTTTGGGAGTATAACATTGGTAGCTAGCATTAAGAACCTATTTGAGGTTAAGTCTGACAAGCATACTGAACTATGAGATGTTATTCCTCTACAGGTTTTTTTTATGATATTCTCTCTGATATCAAAGGACAAAAATGTTTCTTAATGATGATCTTCCACGAGATCAGTCATTTTAATAGCAATAATATAATAAAACAGCAGCAATTGTCTTATTTTGTTTCCTAGGTGTAATATCAGTTGTATTCCACTATACAGTAGAACCTCTATTATCCGTGGTAATGAAGGGGGTGGGCTGAACGGTTAATCGAAAAAATCGGATAATCCGTGCCATGAAAAGTATTCATAACCTAAGTACGTAATATTTTCGTAATTTCCTCCATGGTCTTTTCTTTTAATACGCTAGGTAGTGAATCAGAAGTTCACTAATTTAAGTCAGTTTTTTGTACAATTCATGTTCAATTTTCCGATAAGTTAGTTGTTATAACATTATTTATTGTACTTAAGTCTGGTTTTCAACAAAGGGTTTTTAATGGCCAAGGAAGCTTCTTATGACGACTGTCTGTGGAAAGATAGGAATGGTAGAGGTCTCATGTTGTAGATTTACAAATTTTATATAGTTTATATTTTGTTTTTCAGTAGCCTAAATCGCGTACAGTTGTAATTCCTATCTCGTATTGTGATGTGAGATGAACCACATTTTCTCTTTTCCCAAACCACTCTTGCACTTTTTTACGTAGTGCAACATGTTTTCTTTTAACACTTGTAGAAGACATCTTGCATAGAAGAGTAGACCATAATGCGTAAGGGTAAAGGTTTGTAAAAAACACTCTGTAGAAAAAATTTATACTAATATAATGTACAATATTTCATATTTTTTTCTGCGAGAGAGAATGACAGTTGGATAATCCACCAATCAGTTAATAGGGTGACGGATAATCGTTTTTTTACTGTAGTTTACTTTAACTGGGAGACTGTAATACTGCACATAGAGTTAAACTCTCGGTTAGGTTTAACTTCGGTTCAACTTAATCTATAGATTAACCGTATTTATAATACCAGGCCTCCTGTTAATATCCCTTTTTAGTTTCTTTCCCCCAGCCTTTGGTGCTGACTTCCCAACATTGTATAGGAGTGTAAGTGCAACACGATTTTCATACTCTCTCCATTCAGTGGCTAGTTCTAAAGGAAGCATGGTTGTTACTCTTTGGCTATTAGATTCACAACACTATTATACCAGCTGAATCAGACGACAAGGTGACAAATTTCGAAACTAGTTGTACACATCCTTTGGAATGTTCTTGGCAGTATTTATGGCAAGACTACGTACAATAGATTATATATCCACCAATTTTCGTTTCTTTGCAAATAGAGATTAGGTTCAAATTGTTGGAATACTCTATATTTAGTGAAATGTCCGTTATCTATTTGGGAAGAGTTTTATATGACAGTTTGTTGTGTATTCAGTGATATAGTTGTGTTAAAGAAGTGATTTGATTAATTAGATTTTGCTTTCTTGTGTTACTGTAGCTGATAATGGACACAATTTTCAGGTGGTGCGGTATGGATGTATAAGAGATCATCTTCGTGAAACACTCCTGGACATGGTAATGCGGGAGAGGAAAGGGGAGGTGGTAGACAGAATTGCCATTAAAAATGCCTGCCAAATGCTCATGGTTCTTGGGATCAACAGTAGATCAGTGTATGAAGAGGATTTTGAGAGACCATTCCTTCAACAGTCAGCAGAGTTCTACAGGGTGAGTCTGTTATTTCTTCAGCATGATTACTGCACAGTATAGGATCTCGAATTTGAGGGAATTTTTCATTCTTTTACTTTGCAGACGAAGTTCTCTGCTTAGATAATAGGTATGAACTGTGACTCTAGTTCAATAAACATTGTGTTTTTAAACACATTTCACAGTGTCTTGATGGAGAGGATGTATGATCTTGTTTTAGATTGTCATATTATAGTGCCATTTTTAAGCAGGTTGAACCATCCACAAAACATGCTACAAATTCTTTTTGATGATAAACTACACCTGTATCCTACTTAAAAAAAAGAAAAATTGCCTTGTTATTAATTCACATGTATTTAAAATTCAGATATATAATATTATGGATCATTGTATACTTGTTTTTTTGAAAGATGGGACATGACAGGAGTGTTGCGATCGGAAAAACAACTGAATGTCACATAGCGTGAACGTCATTGGGTAGGCCTGTTGCTATGGTAACAACAGTTGAGTTGCCAAACTTACCTTTCACACGTGGCGAGTGCTTAATAGCTCTCTTGGCGACATTTATTGTGCACACAGTGTTAGCATTGGTACGTTTCGTGTTTGATTCTCTGTCAATTTTTGTATTGTTTTCTTACCTTCGCGTCAGTTGTCAATGAATGTTTTAACGTCAGCCATCTTAACGTCAATTGCTAGCTTCCATCAGCTGGCAGCATGGTAGTCCTTATTGGCAACATAGCACTGCAGTTCCAAGCTCAGCCACTTAACTGTCACGTCCCATCTTTAAAAAAAAAAGTATATTGTAGAAAATAAGTTGCACATTTTGTTGTCGGTCAGTCTTTTTTAGCCCACAAATTGCACAAACGTTCTTCAAATCCGCAAAATTTAAGGCATATGTACAAACATAATGCTCCAAGTAACAAATGACAGATGATAAACAATCTCCTAGCAATGCAGTGCTGTGATGACGAACAAAAACACTACACATTTATGCATCAACCTAATTTATATAAGCGAGAGCCACCAACATAACTCAGATGGTAGCACATTTGTCTACTGATACGGAATTGTTTTTGAGAATCCTAAGAGAACTGTTATGTCTACAAAAAGTTTCCTTTCCATGTCTTCATGGGACAACCCAGTGATGTTTGATATTTTGGGTAATATTTTTTTTTTAGTAGGTTATTTTACGATGCTTTATCAGCAGCTTAGGTTATTTAGCATCTGAATGAGATGAAGGTGATACTGCCGGTGAAATAAGTCCGGGGTCCAGCACTGAAAGTTACCCAGCATTTGCTCATATTGGGTTGAAGGAAAACCCCGGGAAAAAACCTCAACCAGGTAACGTGCCCCAACCGGGAATCGAACCCGGGCCACCTGGTTTCACGGCCAGATGCGCTAGTCGTTACTCCACAGGTGTGGACTTTTTTTTGGGGGGGGGGTAATAAATACCTTACTATAATAATACCGGACAGCTGTATACTAGCAGCATTGGCGTGAGTGCGAAATATTGCGGACCTGACATCTAGTGGAGAGGGATGGAATTACGTCCACATATACAAATATTAACATAGCGAGATTTGGACTATTGTTTAAAACGTGAGTTACTAATGTGGAATTATATATGAAACACTTAAGAAATGTTGAATAATATTTAATGTAAAATTATTATCTTATATCAAAGCTGCATATTATGAGAAATATTGCATACTTCATATTACTTTCCGTAATTAATTGAGGGGCTTAGAACAAAAAGCAGGTAAGTGACGGAAACCTAGTTTTGAGGAAATTATAGTTAAAGTTCTACATGCAATGAAATATTATACACTAGTTTGGTGAAATGATGCCCATATAGCAGCACTGCACAGTGTGATCACTTACCTGATTTTATCCCAAAGAAATATCCTTTTGGCCTATCAGAACACGCACTTACCTCATTTTTTTTAATAATGTCACTTACCTCCTTTTTGTTCTGAGCCCCTCAATTGTTACATATTTTTTCTTCGGTTTACCGAGGCAAAATCAGTCTGATATTAGGAATGAATTTACAGTAATGTTTTATATACGCATTGCTGACAACTGCAAAGATAAAATTGATAGTAATCTGATGCTTGTAATAATTAGTAAAGGCATGTGGACAACAATAAAACTTAATTTGATAAAACCTTAAAATCCAATACATTTTAACTTCTATTTATTTATTAGGTCTAAATAAAAAAACTAATTTGTATTTTTATATCAACACAAAGACGAAGGAATTAGGCCTACTAAAGAATGTTGTTGACTTACGTTTTATGAACTGTCGGAAATCGAAAGTACGATTTGGAGCAATTTGTAATGCTGCAATTGTCACAATTATAAACAGCACATATACACCCTGACATTTTAACACTAGTACTAATTCATAAAACTGTTAACAAATTAACTAGCCCAGCAACAATATACATTGCAGTTGATTGCAGCTTGTTTCGCGAGTATCTCCATCCCGGCAGGTTGGTAACAGCACCATCGTTGTTCGCACATAAAACTGCTAGCTGTCCGGTATTATTATAGTAAGGTATTTGGTAATATTTTAACATTGGTTCACAGGGAAGCAAAAAAGAGACTTAATTTAATCATATGCTACATATATTTCCTGTTTCAGTTGGAAAGCCAGAAGTTCCTTGCAGAAAATAGTGCATCTGTGTATATTAAGAAAGTAGAGGCTCGAATAAATGAAGAAGCTGAAAGAGCGAAACATTACTTAGATGTCTCAACAGAACCAAGGATCGTCGAAGTGGTCGAGGAGGAGCTGATAAAGAAGCACATGAAAACAATTGTGGAGGTATATGTTGGGTTTGTTTGTAGCTGCTGAGTGGTGGACAGGTGTTGGTAAGAATGTGACTGACTGTGGTACTGTATTTCTGTTTGTCCAGATGGAGAACTCTGGTGTGGTGCACATGCTGAAGAACCAGAAGACTGAGGACCTAGCTTGTATGTACAAGTTGTTCAGCAGAGTGACAGATGGTCTGAAAACTGTCGCGGACTGCGTGAGTCAGTACCTGAGAGAACAGGGTAAAGCTCTTGTTCAAGAAGAAGAGGGAGGGACAAATGCCATCAATTTCGTTCAGGTAGGCAGTTTCACTGCAAATCCAGCTGTCTCAAATCTTTCCTATTTTCTGCCTTCCTCTTTGTCTCCTCATATGATCCATATAGGCTATCTTAATGTCGTCTATCACCTGCTATCTTCTTCTGCTCTGAACTCTTCTCCTGTTCACCATTCTTTCCAATGCATCCTTCATGCATTCCATTCTTCTCCATATCGACATTTCAAATGCTTCTGTTCGATTCTCTTCACATCGTCGTAATGTCCATGTTTCTGCCCCATGCAATGCCACACTTCATATAAAGCACTTCACTAGTCTCTTCCTTGGTTTTTTTTTTTTTTTTTTTCAGAGGTCTGCAGAAGGTGTTCCTTTTTCTATTAAAAACTTGCTTTGCCATTGCTATCCTTCTTTTGACTTCCTGGCAGCAGTTCATGTTACTGCTTATAGTACACCCCAAGTATTTGTAGTATTGTATTATATCGCCAGCATACAAGCGAAACTTACTAAGTCTAAAATCATAATTTTGAGATAATTGAAGTTAAAGATTTTGTCATATTTGTTTACTCGATATCTTTTGTTAGAGTCAAGGTAGAAAACTGACATTTTTTTAAGGTTTGTTTACTAGTTCTGAATTGACTCTCCCAGTAAAAAAAAAAAGTTATTGTGTGTTATTATTTTGTTGGTGTTAATTGTTTAATGAAAAAGTGGCATGAACTTAGTTGCTATCTTCTGTCTTCTTGGACTAAGTTTATTTCACCTATAGCATAACATTTCAGGATAATACTTTTAAGTGATTTATGTGACTTGTAATTTTTCTTTACTGGAGAAGAACGGCTCTGTTGAGAGAGGAATGGAGAAAGCTTCTACAGAAGGCCAGGGCTCACACAGGGCTGTCGTGCCATTGTTGATTGATTGATTGATTGATTGATTGATTGATTGATTGATAATTATTCTTTGCAGCAATATTATAAAAGTTGAAATTATTTATGTATTTTATTTAAAAAAACATGAACTTAATGAAGATAAAACATGTTAAAAAATTTTCTTCATCAGGATCATTATCCGTTTTTCTACTGTTTCATCTCCTGCATAAGGTGATGTTGGGAATCTTTCATATCACTTGTGTAGTTCACGTGAAATTACATTTTTCTTGCATAACTGAAGGTTATTTTTTTCTCAACTGGTAGCTGACTGTTTCAACCTTCAATATAGGCAGTAGAACATAAAAGGTTGTGGAAAAACATTGCAATGCTAAGCATCAAGCATTTCTTTTTCTGTTTGCGTAAAATTTTAATTTGGCGCTTTCAACATTTTTCCACTTAGCTATTCAATTGGTGAAAAAAGAGAACATAAGTTTTGACTTAGGAACCATAAACAATATTCTCTTGTTTTACAAATTGTTAAAACCTATAGTCCTGTCGCTCTAATTTCCGGCAGCCAATCATGTTGCAGGTCGGCTACATTTAAATGTGTGTGTCTTGTGATTCGCTGATGAAGATGTTAAGCATTTCCTAAGGCTGGATAAATACTTAATATATAATCGCCCACCATTGTGGCTCTTTCGTTGGCGTTCGCAGAAAGCACACGAGGACGTTATTTGCTGCTCAATTATTCGCTGAATTACAGTGCGTTTGATTTATTATCATAGAGCTACGACATGATAATGTTTAATGGTGTGGCAAATAGATCCCTCGTCTGGTAGCTCGGCAACGAAAGAACAAAAATGGCGGACGATACTACCTACCTAGACTTTATAGAGCCTTGACTTCCTAAGACATAAGCAAAGAGGAGCAGTCACGCCGGGAATAACACGGTCATGACTATAATTTTTAGATTTCTGTATTTCTTATGACATTGTTAAATCCCTAGTCATATAACCAGAAAAACACACTGAATGTCATAAAATTAAGAAATATATAACCTATGAGAAAAGTGCCCTTAAAATTGGGATAGGCAGTATAGACTTCTCATGTGGCTAGTGCCTTTCTTATTCTGGTAGTCAGTCTGTTCCTTTCTAAAGACCTCAGTGTGTCAGATAATGTTCAGAAATGTGGTGGTTTTTCTATGTGCTTACAAGAATTTCTGAGCATTCCTGATTTTTTTTATTGCATATATTTGCGAGTTGTTCATTACTTATGTTGCAGATTTGGAATCAATTGGAAGTACTATTCTCCTTGTCCTTTTATATTTAGGTTTTGCTTTATATTTGTAACTGAATATTTATTTCTTGTTTATTTGCAGAATCTACTGGACCTTAAGGATAGGTTTGACCATTTCCTTCACAATTCTTTTAACAATGATAAAATCTTCAAACAGATGATTGCATCAGATTTTGAACATTTCCTTAACCTGAATCCCAAGTCACCGGAGTACCTCTCTCTCTTCATAGATGACAAGCTGAAGAAAGGAGTCAAAGGGGTGAGTATATGCACAGAGCTTGCGACATTAATTTTAGCTTGCTTAATGGGAATTTGTGTTTAGACATAAGCTACTGCTTTGTCACAGTTTGGAATCAATGTATTTTATCTGAGAAAGAATTTTTTATTATCTTTTTAAATAACTTTTACTTTAAATAAATGAAACCAGTGAAGTGGGCGATACTGAATAAACATGTTCTGTCAGCATCCATATAGATCTCTACAATAATCTGTTTGTCACATCTGTCATCCCATGAGAAGTGTCTGTTTTTGCCAGCTTCACAGTACACCCTCCAACACTTCAGAAAATTGATATCTGTCCATCAGCTTAAGCTGGTTATGGATTTATTGTCAGAATTCCAACATGATAATACAACAGTAAACTACCTGTATTAAAAGTTCTTGCGTGATGAGTTGAACCTATGCGGTCAGTGAACTATTGGAAGAAACAGTGGTTACAGTTCTAGAGAGTTTGAGAACAGAGTTCTAGGTAGAGTAGAAAGAAGTTTCGAAAAGCGTATGAAAGTGTTTTTTTGTGGGGAAATAGGGACAGGAAGATATTCATATTCATATTTATATTCATATTTATTGTCATCATACAGCTTTCAGGTATGGTTTCCCTCACATTTCTGCATACGGTCCACCACTACCTTGTTTACATTCCATCATATATCCTTTATATTTCTCTTATCATCTATGTCTCCCCAAATCTTCCACTTATCTAAAGTTTAACCCAGCTTCTGTCTATTTCTTCCTCCATCCTTTCTGATGTACAGTATTTACAACTCTTAACCTTCTTTATCTTCCCTCAATATAATTCCATAACGCTATGCAATACTGTCCACCTTACTCTTATATAGAAACATTCGCTTCTACATCTACTCCTCCATCTCTACTACTATTATTGTCATCTTTCATTACTGTTATCCCTACTTTTATGTTTATTGTTAAAACCTTTCTATCTCTGACTAGTATTCACTAATATTTCTACTATCTCATCTACTTTTTCTTATTATATTATTTGCCTCAATTGTTATTGCAATGTTCTAATGTTTGTGATACCTCCTTGCTATTTCTTGATTCGATTCACTTATCACTTTTTCACTTTATTGGATAACTTTTACGGTTCGCTCTCACTGCTTGCACTCAATTTCTACCTCCTCACTTCCCATATTTTCCCTCTCAATTACATCAAACCCTACCTATTATTTACATATTATCTCCTACTCTTATTAGTCTCGCTACCATATTGCTTTTCTTCTCTCTAATTTACTCTATTCATCTTCTATTAACACTTCATTACTTGTTCCTCTATATTATTCACAGTTCCACTTCAGTTGCACGAATTGATCTAATACTCACATTTTTGGCCGCATCTAATCCCTCAGACTAAGTCAGATCTCTAAGTTACACTTCACACGTCTTAGTTTGCATTTCCTTGTTTCTTTAACTATCACATAACTCGCTGAATTTTTAAACAAGTTTCATCTAGTTTTTTGCACATCTTTTTTAGTTCCCTCTCAATATCACCCACGGTTACTGGACTTTGACCATCTGCGCTTCGTTGTCTGTTGTATTCTCGACTTCTTTCTTCTCTTCGTCGCAGTCCCTTTCGTAACTTACACTCGGACTTGCACTTGCAAAGACTCCTTTCCTTATACTCTCCATATTCCCCTTAGAAGATTCTCCTATTATTCTCAACCCTGGACTCCTCTCCTTCTCTTTCCTTCTTCTTACCTCTATTATCTGCTCATTAGATTCATAGTCATCGACAGGAAGATGTGTGAAAATCATAATGGGGGAGACGAAAGATTACAGTATGAAGCAAGACTATAGTTAATAGTGAAGGGAAAAAGAACCTGTTTCATCATGAAGCAGTGACTAGTGAAAAGTAAGAGTAGACATGATTAGAACATTATAAGTCGAACTGGAAAAAAAATAGAGTAAAGAGTAAGTAAAAGTGGAAAGTCATAGAATAAGTTAATAAATTAGATAGTGAGTTCCCAAAGTGGGGGTCGTGTAAAGAGCTGAAGAAGGTCGCGAGATGATTTACAAAAAAAAATAAAACGCCTTATTAACATATGTTTATTTTGCATTTAGAAACATAAACAACATTGAAAATATAAATAGAAAAATATTTCAGCCGTTACAAAGTAACAAATAATTAATATTATAAGTTTGCCTTTTTTTTTTTCCTTCAGAATGTAGCCTCTCAAATCTGGACTAAATATTCAATACACACAGTGATGTTATTTTAAAATTAGAGATTTCTTTCTTTTCTTTTGATGACAATCATAGATGAGAAACTTAATTTGCATGAGGTTGCTAATGGCCTAATTTCAACATTTCATCAGCAGATACATATTTAAACGAGTTTTTACTTCTTTTTTTTTTTTTTTTTTTTTTTAATTTCATCCAGTTGAATGCAACGGATTCGGTATCCACCTGTGACTGTCGTAATTAATACTCAAAAAGCTGTTGTTTAAAATCGTACTTCGGTTGGTATCTACTGGTTTTGAGTAACATAATTGTTTACTATTTTGCAGGGATTTGTATTTTTGCAATGGAGTCAAAAACCTGTATGGTAGTGGGCTAGGGAGTCACAAACTGAAATCTAGCACAAAAGTGGGTCACTCCTCAAAAAGTTTGGGAACCACTGAGTTAGATTAAAGGTATTAGGTTTAAATGGAGGATAAATTAATAAGAAAAATTATTTATGATAGAAATAAGAGGATGTAGTTAACAATTAAGAGAGGATTGAAAGAGAAATACAGTATTGTAGAAAGACAAAGAGAAATAGAAAGTATTAGAGTTAGTTCTCAAGCAGTGATTAGATTAAGCATAAGATTGTATGACAAGTACAGGGGTGCAGGAATCATACAGTGTACTTTACAAGGGGACCTAAGTATAAAGAACGTTCTGCAATGAAAATGTACATGTAATGAATTTAGTAGTGGCACCACATACGGAAGTGTGAGGTCAAACTATTACATGAAAGAAATTGTTGACATGAAATATATCAATATTAAAAAGTTTCTGCCTTTTTAGTGCTCAAAGTTGAACATGTGATGAATATCTGAGTGTATAATATGTGGCTATTCTCTTTGTAGATGACAGAGCAAGAAATAGAAATGGTTCTAGACAAGACCATGGTCCTGTTCAGATTCTTGCAAGAGAAGGACGTTTTTGAACGTTATTACAAACAACACTTAGCCAAGAGGTTATTGCTCAACAAGTCCGTGAGTGATGACAGTGAGAAGAACATGATCTCTAAGTTGAAGGTAAGAAAATATGATCAGTCTGTTTTTAATTATACCCTTAACCCTTATGGCATCTAAACCCTTATGTTTGCTATTAATATTGTAGTTTAAGAATGTATTTTGAGTTGTAATAGAATTTTAACCCTAGATATATCAGTTAGAAATCCCTTACGTGTCATATTTTCGTATTGGAAAGTCACATTAATTCTTTCTGTTTCAATCACCTCCATAATTAAGAGATTACTAAAGGTTCAATCACCTCAATAATTAAGAGATTACTAAAGGTTCATCACCTCCATAATTAAGAGCTTATTAAAGGCTCAATCACCTCCATAATTAAGAGATTACTAAAGGTTCAGTCACCTCCATAATTAAGAGATTACTAAAGGTTCAATCACCTCCATAATCAAGAGCTTACTAAAGGTTCAATCACCTCCATAATTAAGAGATGACTAAAGGTTCAATCACCTCCATAATTAAGATATCGCTAAAGGTTCAATCACCTCCATAATTAAGAGATTACTAAAGGTTCAATCACCTCCATAATTAAGAGATTACTAAAGGTTCAATGACCTCCATAATTAAGAGATTACTAAAGGTTTAGTCACCTCCATAATTAAGAGATTACTAAAGGTTCAATCACCTCCATAATCAAGAGCTTACTAAAGGTTCAATCACCTCCATAATTAAGAGATTACTAAAGGTTCAATTACCTCCATAATTAAGAGATTACTAAAGGTTCAATCACCTCCATAATCAAGAGATTACTAAAGGTTCAATCACCTCCATAATTAAGAGATTACTAAAGGTTCAATCACCTCCATAATTAAGAGATTACTAAAGGTTCAATCACCTCCATAATTAAGAGATTACTAAAGGTTCAATCACCTCCATAATTAAGAGATTACTAAAGGTTCAATCACCTCCATAATTAAGAGATTACTAAAGGTTCAATCACCTCCATAATTAAGAGATTACTAAAGGTTCAATCACCTCCATAATTAAGAGATCGCTAAAGGTTCAATCACCTCCATAATTAAGAGATTACTAAAGGTTCAATCACCTCCATAATTAAGAGATTTCTAAAGGTTCAATCACCTCCATAATTAAGAGATTACTAAAGGTTCAATCAACTCCATAATTAAGAGATCGCTAAAGGTTCAATCACCTCCATAATTAAGAGATTACTAAAGGTTCAAGCACCTCCATAATTAAGAGATTACTAAAGGTTCAATCACCTCCATAATTAAGAGATTACTAAAGGTTCAATCAACTCCATAATTAAGAGATTACTAAAGGTTCGATCACCTCCATAATCAAGAGCTTACTAAAGGTTCAATCACCTCCATAATTAAGAGATCGCTAAAGGTTCAATCATCTCCATAATCAAGAGCTACTAAAGGTTCAATCACCTCCATAATCAAGAGCTTACTAAAGGTTCAATCATCTCCATAATTAAGAGATCACTAAAGGTTCAATCACCTCCATAATTAAGAGATTACTAAAGGTTCAATCACCTCCATAATCAAGAGCTTACTAAAGGTTCAATCACCTCCATAATTAAGAGATCGCTAAAGGTTCAATCACCTCCATAATCAAGAGCTTACTAAAGGTTCAATCACCTCCATAATTAAGAGATTACTAAAGGTTCAATCAACTCCATAATTAAGAGATTACTAAAGGTTCGATCACCTCCATAATCAAGAGCTTACTAAAGGTTCAATCACCTCCATAATTAAGAGATCGCTAAAGGTTCAATCATCTCCATAATCAAGAGCTACTAAAGGTTCAATCACCTCCATAATCAAGAGCTTACTAAAGGTTCAATCATCTCCATAATTAAGAGATCACTAAAGGTTCAATCACCTCCATAATTAAGAGATTACTAAAGGCAATAAAATCATGCAATCATTGTTGATAGTGATTGAGAAACGAAGTCACAGTTTCTTTCTGATTTGCTTTTTGTTCAGTGACAGCTTAAGGGCAATCCAATAAGCAGCAATGTTTCTCTTTTCTAAAGATTCTCTTAAAATGCGATGTTCTGATGATTTGGATATTCTAGAGTTTCTGGTTATCTCTTTTCATGTCAGCAGCAGCTGAAGTGTAGTCTCTTAGGGTGCTATTCATAGACATTTCGCTAGCCCGCACTACGAGCGTGCTAAACAAGCCCCGGCTATGGACTAGTTGTACAGGATTCACATTATATCATGTCACTAACACTAGTTTATGAATACGAAAAACGTTAGTTCGCTGATCATCCACCTGAAGCCTGCGCTAAGAATGTCTATGAATATGGCCCTAAGCTATTGAGATCTGACAGAATGTAAGTTACCTTCCAGAGAAATACGACCTTGAAGAAAATATTTAAACCATCAGAAAATTGACCTATGATCTACTGTACTCACACATACCTTTTGTAGTGATTCATAAATATGTATTATTAATGGAGAAAAATTTGCTCCGGCACTGGGGGTCGAATCCAGGACCTTCAGCTCTATTCACTGAATGCTCTATCACTGAGCTACTCCGAGGTTCAATTCACAGCACTGGGTCGAACTTCTCTCGTTGATTTTCTCTTACGACCTACTCCATGTTTCGATGTTACATCATTATACATGGAGCGCACTCATGTTAAGGGACTTGGGCAGCCAAGGAAGCAACAGTTATTTACTGTGAGATAACTGAATGTATGAGATGGTATTTTTTTAACCAACAGAATTCTCTATGTTCATTATGTACTATTAACGGAGAAAAATCTGCTCTGGCACTGGGGATCGAACCCAGGACCCGGTGTAGCTCAGTCATAGATCATTCAGTGCATAGAGCTGAAGGTCCTGGGTTCGATCCCGGAGAATTCTATTGGTTAAAAGTATATCATCTCAGTGTTGATGTGCAACTGTATAGAGTTTACCAATACAGCAATCTGTTCTGACGGAATTTCGTCTCCTGTTTCAATTGCTTCAGCACAGACATATTTCTGAATGAGACAACTAACTTGCAGTATATGTTCAGAGGAATTCACACTACTAAGTACCATACAAAACTAAAACTACTTATGTCCATGAGGTGTGGAGCACATGCACAGTATACACAATTTTAGGGCTAATCCTCGTACTTGTTCCATTCTCTGAGGATATGTACAGTAGTGGCAAAAAAACCGGACCGACCCTTGTAACTGATTTCAGAGCCTTGTTCACTCCAGAGCACGATAGACTGGTAACTAAGACTTTCGTGGTTCGAATCCTGCCTGGGAAGGAAACTACCACGTCAACTGTTGCCCTAGAAATTGAATGTAATATTCAACCACTCACACAATATATATTACAAAAGGATCTAAAAATACATTTAAAATTGCAAGCCTCATCCAGATCTCAGATATTCTTCAAAGTGTCAGATGGTATCCTGTGTAATTTCTATAAAATAAAAAAAGAAGAAATACCAATCTATATCACAGATACACTCATTGCTAAAACTCCAGTTGTGAACGAAATTCCTCCATGGAAATGGGTGATTCCAGAATATAGCATATGATTTCCAGGAAATCATTCCAAAAATGATCCTCCATACATTCTTAAGTTAGTTTCCATGGAACTACTCTGCAGTACATATAAGGATCACCTTCAAATTTATACAGATGGATCTCTAGATCCTAATAATGGGACATCAGGAGCAGGGTATTATATTCCAAAATATCAAGAAAGTTATTTCATACCAAGTTCATCCTCCTCCAGTCTTGACACTGAATTGCTAGCTATTGATGCTGCTCTTGAGTGTGTTACTCAAATTTCTGAAAAATCTATTTGCATACTTATCGACTCCAAACCTATATGCACATAGAATTATTCCAATTCAGAAACAACTAAGTAAACTAAAAGAACTCCAAAAGGAAATAACATTTCAATGGATTATTAATAAGTATTTAATGAATTTCAAACTTAAGACATATCAACTTGCAAATGTTTATTTGCTATTTAATAACAATATATGAACGTTTTCGCCGTTTAGGGCATCTTCAGATATAACAAAACATATAAACTGGACCTATAATAGTAAATTATGCAAATAACAAGGAATAGAGAACAATATATGTGATACATGAAATTCATGAGCTTTATGTAAAATATGACATAATACAGGATGAATATTGAGATAATCTTTGAATTTTGAACTTAGACTGGACGAATATTTTATTTTATACATATAGCTCATGTTACAATTAATATACAATGATGAAAATTTGTCAATGATGTTAAATTTAAAATTTACAATGATGATAATAAAATATTTTAGAGTAATCATGGCTGAAAGTTGTCGTAAGTTACAAGATAGTTTGCGTAGTTGATGTTCGTGTGTTTTGTAATTATTTCACTTAGAGAGGCCATTGGCATTTGAAACGGATGTTGTTTGACGTTGATGACTACTTTACAATTAATATACAGTGATTAAAATTTGTCAATGTTAAAATTTAAAATTTATAATGAAGATAATAAAATATTTAGAGTAATCATGGCTGAAAATTGTCGTAAGTTACAAGATAGTTTGCGTAGTTGATGTTCGTGTGTTTTGTAATTGTTTCACTTAGAGAGGTCATTGGCTTTTGAAATGGCTACTCTAATGTGATGACATCCTATTACGTGTCCTCAGGTTTATTGAAGTATATAAATGAAGAAGTTCTATAAATTTGTATGTGCTGGTGTTGGTGGTGGAGTTCTCTTAAAACCACCAACACACCAACACCAGCACATACAAATTTATAGAACTTCTTCATTTATATACTTCAATAAACCTGAGGACACGTAATAGGATGTCATCACATTAGAGTAGACATTTCAAAAGCCAATGACCTCTCTAAGTGAAACAATTACAAAACACACGAACATCAACTACGCAAACTATCTTGTAACTTACGACAATTTTCAGCCATGATTACTCTAAATATTTTATTATCTTCATTATAAATTTTAAATTTTAACATTGACAAATTTTAATCACTGTATATTAATTGTAAAGTAGTCATCAACGTCAAACAACATCCGTTTCAAATGCCAACGGCCTCTCTAAGTGAAATAATTACAAAACACACGAACATCAACTATGCAAACTATCTTGTAACTTACGACAACTTTCAGCCATGATTACTCTAAAATATTTTATTATCATCATTGTAAATTTTAAATTTAACATCATTGACAAATTTTAATCATTGTATATTAATTGTAACATGAGCTATATGTATAAAATAAAATATTCGTCCAGTCTAAGTTCAAAATTCAAAGATTATCTCAATATTCATCCTGTATTATGTCATATTTTACATAAAGCTCATGAATTTCATGTATCACATATATTGTTCTCTATTCCTTGTTATTTGCATAATTTACTATTATAGGTCCAGATTATATGTTTTGTTATATCTGAAGATGCCCTAAACGGCGAAAACGTTCACATATTGTTATTAAATAGCAAATAAACATTTGCAAGTTGATATGTCTTAAGATTGAAATTCATTAAATACTTATTAATAATTTACCAGGCATATTGATATATAAAATGAATTGTAAATTTCAATGGATACCTAGTCATTGTGGTATACATGGAAATGAGAAAGTCGATAATATTGCAAAACAGGCAACATATTTGCAACCAAGACCTCTTCAAGTGATATCTCTATCCAATGCTTTTGCTTCAGTAAAGTCTCATTTTACAAACCTACGGATCAACAATTGGCTCTCTTCTGACAAAGGAAAAATTTTACAGTCTGTACAAAAGAAACCAAATGACCTGGAAATGTACAAAAACTTGCCCAGACATGTTCAAACATTTTTAACAAGAGCCAGGATAGGTCACATTGTCACTCAATTGTACCTACACCGATTTCACATTTCTCATAATCCTACTTGTCTGAGGTGTAATAATCATGATGAAGATCTGGAACACATTCTTCTATACTGTCCGTCCATAAACCACAAAAGAAGTAAATTAAAATCATCAGTACCAGTTGCAGAAGGGACAGCCCGGCTACTAGCAATAGGCATCTATAATGAACACCGATCAAAATACCCCTCATTTCTCGTGAAAAACAACAACTGAATAGACTACAGTGGACTATAGTGGACTTTATGTTGTCAGCAAACAGCTGGATACATTAAGAAGATTGATTGATTCAGATTTATTCCCAATACTTTTCGATTGCTGGTAAAATTAATGTTCTGGGAATAATAAGTTAATTAAGTAGTAAAATATCGCTGGAATCGAAAAGTATTGGGAATAAATTTTAATAAGGAACAAAAAAAAAGTTTCCTTCCCAGGCAGGATTCGAACCATGAAAGTCTTAGTTACCAGTCTATCGTGCTCTGGAGTGAACAAGGCTCTGAAATCAGCTACAAGGGTCGGTCCGGTTTTTTTTTTTTTGCCACTACTGTACATACTGATACAAGATATGCAGATGCAGTGCTAGCAGTGCAGAGTAGCATTTTGCCATAAAAGCAACAAATTTTATCTTACATGAGTGTAGCCTATTTAATACACACAATGCATTGCTTCTCACATTGCTATGACATTGTCTTTCTCAGATGTAGATCCTAGCAACAAGCAGATTTAAATGAACATAAAAAGGTGTAGTGAAGGAATAACAGCAATCCTTTCCAAAGACAAGTATTATGCGACCTGAGTGACTCTTTGTACAAGAATTAGGTTTGTTCAGAAGACTACTCCATTCAGTGATAATCAGTAGTGAGTAACAGGTTTCTTAAAAATTAATTGTAGCTTTTGTCAGTCTCTTCTAACTTATCGATCAAGAAATTAAATGTTACTCTTATTTGAGGGTATTAAAAATAAATGCAGGGTGTCAAGAAAGTTCGTTTACAATGTTTCAGGGGTGATAGAGGAGGAAAAACAAACATCTTCTTATGTGACAAAAACTTTTCAGTCTTGTCATTTTGGCACTACAAGGTAATAAGAGGTGAGAAGAGATTGTATTCAGACTCTGTTACCTGAATGCAGTGATGTGAAAAAAATGTTCAGAAATGTGGTTCAAACTGTCTTCCATTTAATGAAATGCACAGTTGATTTTTGCACACTACGGATAGTCTAATAGGCTATGCTAAAAAATTTCAGGAGTTTGTCGAATATCGCTACAGCTTCAACAATGCAAGCAACTATAGTCCCGTTGCTCTCATTTCCGGCAGCCAATCACGTAGCAGGTCGGCTACATTTAAACGTGTGCGTCTTGTGATTCGCTGATGAAGATGTAAAGCATTTCCTAAGCCTGGATAAATACTTAATACATAATCGCCCGCCATTTTGGCTCTTTCGTTGGCATTCGCAGAAAGCACATGAGGATGTTATTTGCCGCTCATTTATTTGCTGAATTACAGTGCGTTTGATTCATTATCGTAGGAGCTATGACATGATAATGTTTAATGGTGTGGCAAATAGATCCCTCGTCTGGTAGCTCGGCAACGAAAGAACAAAAATGGCGAACGATACTACCTACCTAGACTTTATAGAGCCTTGACTTCCTAAGACGTAAGCAAAGAGGAGGAGTCATGCCGGGGATAACAGTGCCGAGACTATAGCTCTTCAGTTATATTTATTAGGGTCTCATAAACCAGACATTTCATATCCTCCGTGCAAAGAAATCCATAGTGGTTAGATCAGATGATCAAGGTGGCCATGATATTGCTAGCAGAATGCAAACCCTTCATTACCAATTCGCTCACTATGTTTGTAAATGTGATGCAGAAAAAACAGTCAAAACAGAGCTGACTGGTAAGTGGTCTGACAGTAGCTAAGCGACCTACCCATTTAAGACACTTATTGGCAAAAGTACATCTGCGAGATTTTTGTCTTTTGTCACATAAAAAAGTTGTTTGTTTTTACCTTCCCTATCATCCCTGAAACATTGAGCGTATTCCGAATCTCAGCGCTGAGCAATCTGATGGCAACACGATGTTCCAAATTTCAACAATGACGTCACTGATGCTCCACCGGTATCGCACCAGTTCCATTAGCTTGCAGAGGTGGTGGCAGTCTCCATCAGCCGCCGTCAGTGAATCTGATTGGTTCTTGTATAGGGCGGGAATTAGCAGACGAATGACATCGTGCACTGTTGTGTCATGGCGGTGTGTTCTGCTTTGGTTCTGCTGTATTGTTTGTAATGAACATAATGTAAAAAAAAAAATATGGACCAGTTATTACTATCAGTTCAAGAAATAAATTGTTTATGCTCTCTTTTCTTTGAACGAGATGACACTACGAAAATTTCGCAAAATCTTGCTAGTATAGCACAAACAACAACTTGTACAGCTGCCATGACAGCCATCGAACCTTCCAGCAGTTTTGTTCCTATTTTGCTGCAGCGTGACATCATTGTTGTCCACCGGTCTGGTGAGATTCGGAATACGCTGATTGTAAACGAACTTTTTTCGCACCCTGTATACAGTAAAATTTCATTTAGGCCTATATGTTTTTAGAGGTTCTGTAAAAGAAAATTTATAAATGAGAAGAGTGTATAACTGAAATTGCATTTAATAACATCTTAAATAGCGTTTGAAGACTATGTAGGGAGAACAAGTTAAGTCAATTTAATAAAATTTTCACAAGAGAAATTTAGAACTTCGTAGTTAAGCCATCTTTGAGTCTATAATGCAGTACCAAAATTTATAACAATTATATTCTTGAAGAATGTAATACAGTAGACTCCTGTTAATCTGGCTATTTTTTGCACAGAGGAGTGTCGGATTAGCAAAAGTGCCAGGTTATTGAGAGTGCTTAAAAGTATAATTAAATTTAATGTTATATGCTGTGCCAACCATTCCGCTTACATTTTCTAAATCGAAGCTAGAATATTTCACACGTGGTCGGTGCATGTGTACATAAATAATTATGTACTTATGTACACAGTATGACACATGGCACCAGTGCAAATTTTCCAGAAAATGTTATAGTAGAAGTGATAGGAAGTACACTAGAAAGAGACTAGATTAGCGAGAGTTTGGTGTATTATTTGTAGCAAATCTCAGCTGCTGAGATTCAAAACTGGCTAATATATTACATTTCAACTCCAACCCAGAAAATTTTACGAAATAGACTTACCTTGTTCTTAGCATGTCATTTTCATTTAATAACGTATGATTATTTTACAAAAAAAAAAAAAAAAAAAAAAAAAAAGTGAGTTATTTTGAACTGTTCACTCCTATGGAATAAACCACACCCTCAAATTATGATAAGCTAGTAACTGTTACATGATTTGTCCACTGTTTCTAGAGCTGTAACATTGTCGTTAAAGGACACAATATTATTGGAAGCATACATGGACAGCTTCGAATTTCAAAGTGGGCCTCATCTTAGCAATGAACATATGATGTAATTCGCGTCCTTACATTTTCGTGGCAAACCTAATTTCGAGCAAAATTCATTTAGAAGATATAGGCGATGTTTTATATCTCCTGGGGTTTAAAATATGATCGTATAAGTGTAAAAATGAATAAACAGAAAATGTGTATTCGAAATAAATTAACATAGAAAGTATGGAAATTTTGCTGGGACTTCGAAAAAAAACGAATATATGTGGAAAACACATAAGTGACAAACATCTAAAAGAAGTTTTGCTGTTGGTTATTAATGGAGAAAAATTCGCTCCAGCGCTCCAGTTCTACGCACTGGGTGCTCTAACCAATGAACTGCGTAGAACTGGGGACCCGGGTTCGATCCCTGGTGCCGGAGCGAATTTTTCTCTATTAATAACCAATGGTAACCATAACAGATGATGGCATCGTGGTCTAAGGCATCCTGCGCTCTGGTTCGAGTTCTCATGGGAGAAGAAATTTTCTCATGAAATTTCGGCCAGAGTATGGGACCAGTTCTCACCCAGGATCGTGATGCGCTTGGGGAGCTATGAAGGTAGGAAAATCCGGTTGCGAAAGCAAGCTATAACAGCTGAGGGGATCATCACACAATACCTCCATTTTGGTTGGATGATCGTCCACCTCTGCTTTGGCATGTGAACGTGAGACTAGCAGCCAACTGGTTGGTCTGGGCCCTTCATGGGCTGTAGTGCCATGGATTATATTTTAATGGAACTTTTAGGCCCAATTGTGTAAAACTCCCTGACTAAAGATCAACTTTGATCGAAGATCGAAAAGTAAACCGAGTTCAGACACTTCTTCTATTGTATAAAACTTTTCTGCGATCAAATTACCTTGGTTCAAATGCAGTCTAAGTTCACGTGAAAAGGATTTGGCAACATCGCATAAACAGGTGAAATACGTGATGTGCGGACCATGTTATACAGGTTTGTTCAGTGTTGCCAATCTAGCAATTTTAACTCTTTTTCAACAACAATTTCTTTTAACTTTTATATTGCTTAAATAGGGATTTAGTGACCTTTTTAGCACCCCATAGTGACAAAATTTAATCTTTCTTTGTTGATAATGAGAAATCTAGTGACTTTACAACTACTTTTTCGCGACTTTCCGTATTACACTCTGTTGGAGATACTGTTTTTTTTTTTTGCAATGTAAATAATGGCGGACAATAAGAAGAAGGTTGGCCGTTCTCCAAATTGTTATCATGTTATGGTGTTTGATACTGCTAAATATAATAAAGCTTTATAAAACGACAATTTTCGTTTAGTAATACAATTAATTGAAAGTTAATGTACCCATCATATCCATTAATAATAATTAATGGTTGTTATAAACATAATATAATTATAGGTTATGTTATTTGATACTGCTGAACACGATAAAGCCTTATAAAATATAAGAACGTTTGGGTATTAAGGCAAGAAATTGAAAAATATATATATATAAATGTACCTACTATATCTATTAATATTAATAATAATGGTTATTCTTTTTGCACAATCTGCCATTCGTATATTTCAAACAGAAAAAAAATAACTGAACTTGGATCATCTAACTAAATCGAAGAAATTTCTTCAGTCAGAGTTGACTTTAGTTTAAGACAAATTAATCTCAGATTAGACTTTATACAACACAAAATTCCAAGTTCAGCTAGAACGAGGATCAATTTAACCTCTGATCTAAGATTAAATGGTTTATACAATTGAGCCTTAAAGTTTCTGTAGTACATTTTTACTTCTTTCGAATTTTGAAAATATCTACTGCTATCCTGTAACTGGCGGGAATATGAAACAGATCACATCTCACAGTATGTACAGAGCACCATACGCCTGATTTTATGACTATGTTGTCCACATCTACCCACATCAGTTCAATTTGTTCATACTCTTAACAATACGTGACATATTTTGTTAGTCATAATAATAAAAAGCCACATCTCCAACTGTACATGGAGAAAATACCAGACAGACAGTTCAGTTTATGGAAGACAGCAGATTGAATTCAGCTATAGAGTCAAAAAATGTTAATTACTCAGCATTGTCTTTCCAGTTTTTGGTATTGGGCATTGAATACTGAGATTTCTTTTATCGAAAGCAAAAGAAATCTTCAAGAACTTAATGTGTCATCAATACTGGACTATATCTCCAGATATCAGTTAAACTGGAAGGAACACATCTCAAGAATGGTTTCATCCAGGATCTCTAAGGCAGTAATGAAGTATCGTCCAAATGGGAAACGGTCACTTGGTCGACCTATGAAAAGATTGCAAGAAAATCGCTTTTTCAGGTCGTGACAGTTCTTTTGGGATTAGTACTTGACAGGATGATGATGATTATTATTATTATTTCTAGTAATGTTCAAGCTAAGTTTTAAATCTAAATTACAAACTTTATTCTTATTGTAGTAATGGTGTGGTGTAGAAATTATCAGATATTATTTCTTTTTAAAAATAGGTTGTATTGTTAAATTTAATTTACGTGAATACTTCGAAATTTTGAGGTGTACCTATACAAAAGCAGTGTGAAAGGCTGCTGCTGATATTTGTATTATCTCCTCTAGAGTAAGAACCAGATGGGAAGAAAAATGAAGCTGGTTTCTGCATTGCTAAAGAAGAACGTGTCAGCTGACATACATTCAGATCCGTTCACAGATTTGTGATAACTTTAAACATAAGTGTATTTGCCTGCAAAATTCTCACAACCACCTTTTGTTGTCGCATATTGGTTTTGGATTGTTATTAAAAACAAGTAAGTGCAGGATATTGCTGACTAAAAGCTTCTCTTTCAGTACATGCTTTGATCTTTTGCTTCTCCTTTACCATGGTAAGCCGGGAAAGAGTTAACACTGACTATAACCCCTTTCATGCGACTTAGTTCGTGGTGGTCGCGGAATTTTAGCTGTTCAAAACAACATGAGCCATTCGCACCTTAGCAATGTTGCCCAGTTGTAATGTTAAGACTCAGTCACTGTTAATTATGTTAAGTTATTTTATTGTATTGTATTTATTAATATTCCATGGTATTCATACATTGCTTCACAGCTAGAATATGGAACAAGTCAAAAAACTTAATGCTATTATAAAGTCTTAATTTATAGTCACAGTCTAGATGAAATATATACAGAAGAAATTTACAATATAGTCTAATAGTACAACACAAAGTTTTAGTATCAATTTCATGAAGCGTTATTGAATGTCATGAATTCACCTACAGAATAGAAGGCGTGAGAAATTGGATACTTCTTTAATTTGGCCCTAAATAATCTTATGTTTTGAGTTTCATTTTTTATATCGATAGGGAGGCTATTTTACTGCCTTATAACGCACTCCTTTTTGATAGCATGATAGACTTGCCGATGAAGTATGGAAGTCATTTTTTGACGTGTATTTATGCTATGAACTGTTGAATTAGTTACAAAGTTTTCACGATTACATAAGAGGAAGATTATTAATGAAAAGATATACTGGCAAGCCATGGGCTTGTTTTTTTTAAATAGTCCTACAAGATTCCCTGGATTTGGCACCTACTATTATTCTAATTACCCTTTTTGTAATAGGAATATACTGTTACTATCTGTGGAATTTCCCCAGAATATTATTCCAAAACTCATTACCGAGTGAAAGTATGCGAAGTATATTGTTTTTAAGGTATTGATATTTACTATCTTTTGCATAGATCTAATAACAAAACATGCTGAATTTAGTTTGGGGGTAATTTCTTTAATATGATTTTTCCAATTTAACACATTATCGATTTTTAAGCCAAGAAATTTGGTTGTTGTTGTTTCTAATAGGGATCTGTTGTTAATTATTGCGCTAGAAATTTGCGAGGTTGAATTTGGACAGGATTTAAATTGAATTATGTTAGTTTTGTTACAATTTAATACTAATTTATTGACTGAGAAAAGTCACATATTTTGTAGGCACTCAAACAAAATATTATAGCTTCAAAGAAGATGAGAGATATGAACTAAGTCGCGTGAAAAGTGTTATAGGCTACAGGGAAATGTTGGTGTTTACAAAAGAACAACAAGAGTGGCAATTTCTTATTAAATGATTGATCAATAAGGGATGTTGGAAGGACTGTGTAGTGGTAAGATTTAATGATTTAATTTTTTTTTCTGAAACACACAGTGTGCCTTACTGCGAATGCCATTTCAGAGCCATAGATACTTTCGATAAATGTGGGATAATGTACATGTTTATGTTCAGAAAATATCTTCATGTATATTAAACCTTTTAAACAGAGATGACATAGAAAGTCTGCAGGTTTAAAGTATATGTGTGATATGAATACATACAGGATTTTCATTTCAAAACTTTACAGTCTAAATAACTAAATTATTTAAATTTAATTTAATTTAAACAAAAAACACATCAATTTAGATGTTGAGGATAAAGTCTGATACCAGGCTTAATTGCATTTTAGACTTCCCCCTAGTTTGAAATTTCAAATGGCACCCCTATATTTTATACTTAAATATGAAAGAGCATTCAATTGTTTATACACCTCATTTATTTGTTTTTGCATCTTTTGTTTTCTATTGTCTCCTGGCAACCTGTATTTTTGTTATTATCAGTTGATTGTAGGATGAAAACACAGCTTATTTTATGTAATTTCCTACATTTAATCAATAAGGATGATTTATGTTCTCTCTTGAAGGGTATACAACATTTTAAAATAATTTAATACACAAACACAACTATAACATGAAATGCTCAAGAAGTTTTTGTAGCTTTATTCTCATCAGCTCTAATCAACAGTAACAACAATTCAGGTTGCCTGTATAATATTACAGTAATTCTTTGAATATTTAAAAATTCTGAGCTGGTAGATATTTTTCTTTCAACATTTCACTGTAGTATTGGAAGAATGCTTTCTCGTGCATACTGCTAGTAAACTTAAAGTATATTATTCGATTTTGAGTAGATTTTTGTCAGGTTTTCATGAAATATCGACTTTGTTATCATGAGGATTGCTTTCTTTGATATTTATCTACAGAATAATATTCCTGCAAACATTTTAAGAAAGTTACTAACTATGCAGTTAGCGTGAGTTTTCTCATTAAATTGATTAAATTTATTTCAAATTTCTTTATAATCATGTTGCAGTTTTGCCTGAAGACTTGTTTCTTACTATAAAGTGCCTAGAAGCGATAAATTATTAGAATATTGCATCTTTACATACATATTCAGAGAACACCATTCCAGGACAAACAAATGTCTAAATTTATGCAGCTTTTCGTCATGCATAGGTACTGAATTTGCTCTTGCTTTTTGTAGTCGCACAAACATACATTAATGACCCTTAAAGTAAAAAGCTTTTGTTACTATTTTATATGTACAAATTTATGAATATATTTAGAAATGAGAGAATTTTGCAGACAGATGCATATAACGAGTATGCTTTCTGTGGTAATTAATGTATGTCCATTGCAGAAATCTAAAGTAGGACTCTGTAGCATTAACAATGTGAAGATATATATAGAATTGTTAGCAATATAAGTTAATAAAAGTGATGAGTTGTATCATATCTAATGTTAGTAAGTAACTCTGTAAGGTTTTTCGTTAAGCTTACTTATTTTTTTTTTTAATTTACTGTACAGTGCGTCACAGAATTCAACTGACATACTTGTAGGACATTTTTTTTTTATTGAAGTGGAGAGTGTTAAGTAGAGATTGAAATTTGTCGGTAACTTGAAAGTATGGAAAGCAGTACCTTAAATGTGAAAACCATTGTCTTCAAATGTGAAAATCGGTAACTTCAAAAGATGGGGGACATGTGAGAAAATATTATCAATATAGTTTACAATTACCATTAAAAAGAGAAAAAAAAAACGATTTATTAACATTATAGCTCACTCGATTGTTTTCATTGACTTGTAATGTAAATTAAATCAATTTGCGGTGTGAATTAACATTAATATAATGGAATGACTAAGACATTCTTGTAGACATGTTTTTATGTGATTGCATTGCAGGAAACCCCCCCCCCCCCCCCAGCAGGTTGTCTTTCGACATTAATTTCTGATCTGTTCTGGTAATGGCTTATTAGGTAACCCACTTCTGAGGTGGGGTGCCTGGAAGGCGGAGTTATGCTATCTCGATAATATTGTAAATTTATTCCAACTCAACAATGTAACTTTTATTCAAAGCAACAATAATTATCACTCTCTACAATTTAATTCTACTCCCGTCAACAATGGGATTTCCACTCCACACAGTAACACAGTATTCGTTATTGCACTCCACAGACGACAATGACAATTTACTTGGATTATTGAGAACAACAATGAACTGTTAATCTTAACTAATGTTCACAAAGCACTATTTACAAATCAGAACTGTCAGTTCACAGTTCGTTTGCCTTGGCTAGTTCTTCTAGCTCAGTCACTCGAGTTCACAGTATCTCTAACCACAGACCTTCAGAGACAATCTGCTGAACTTCGAACTCAGGTCCCCCAACTGCGGTCCACTGCACTCAAACTCAGAACTTCCGGCTCCACAGATACGTACACAATTCAAGTCGAACTTCGGTCTCAAAGCTGGCTTCACTGCTACACAAGGCTGGCTGGCTTGCTGTCCACTGACTGTAGCAACACTGACTTACTGACTGACTGACTGACTGACGTTCATTTGCGTCTTCTCTTTTATAACCAAACCATAGTTTCTGGAGAGTTCACGATCTCGAATAATCTCGATATCTCCCGTCTCTGCCGCGGTCGCTCCCTCTCTCCTCTCTCCGCCACAACACATGCCCCAGGAAGCAGATGCGTGCGCAACCTGCCCGTCACGGCCGACCTTGCACTTCCGTCTGCTGGTCGTGAGATCGAATCTTACGTGGCTGTCACAATATTATGATAGGATGACTATGAATATGTAGTGCCAGGAAAGGTCTTAAACCTAAACTTAACCTAATTTCCAGGCCATGTACGAACACAGGAATAATTCCTGTGATTGCAGGAAGTTCATGTACATATTACCCAGTTTTATTTTATGTATACTTCATTCTGACTCCTTTATTCGTGAACTATGTTACATCATGATTAATTTTCACTATGCATTTTTGTTTTGCAGACTGAGTGTGGATGCCAGTTTACTTCAAAATTGGAAGGCATGTTCAAAGACATGACAGTATCAAATACAATAATGGAAGAATTCAAGGATCACGTTTTAACATCAGGGGTAAGATTTTTTGAGTTTTCATTTTATGCTGAAGATGTATATTGAATTTCTCAATTATATCACGTTGTAATTTCACTGCAGTTTGTAGTTTTTGGTAGTTATTATACTTTTTTCCAATAGTATGCATTGTAACTGCTTACTTGATAATCCAGAATTTGACCTTGGTGTTTCCCGTTACAAATAATGGTTAAAGGAGCTAAAGAAATAAGAGTGCGAAAATAAGGACATAACAATCATTTTTATATATACAGTTATTTTAATTTGCAATCAAATATAGCTTTTTAAAAGACAAAAATCTAATACAGTGTTCTAGGTATTAATTTTTTTTATTTTATTGGGTTATTTTACGACGCTGTATCAACATCTAGGTTATTTAGCGTCTGAATGAAATGAGTCCGGGGTCCAGCACCGAAAGTTAACCAGCATTTACTCTTATTGAGTTGAGGAAAAACCCCGGGGAAAAAAATCTCAACCAGGTAACTTGTCCCGACCGGGATTCGCACCAGGGCCACCTGGTTTCACGGCCAGGCGCGCTGACCGTTACTCCACAGGTGTGGACTCTAGGTATTAATGTGTGTTAGATAAATTAATATGAAGTTAAAAAAAAATTGAAAGGTTGAAACAGAGCTTCCGGGCTAAGATGCCGTGGTCTACTGGTGCTGATGTTACCAGACGTTTCGTCTACTTCTACGGCAGACATCTTTAGTGGTTAGGTATCCTCGGTCGAAGTCTTCTGCTCGGGATACCTGTCGTGGTCTACTGGTGCTGACATTACCAGACGTTTCGTCTACTTCTACGGCAGACATCTTCAGTGGTTAGGTATCCTCCGTCGAAGTCTTCTGCTCGGGATACCTGTCGTGGTCTACTGGTGCTGACGTTACCAGACGTTTCGTCTACTTCTACGGCAGACATCTTCAGTGGTTAGGTATCCTCCGTCGAAGTCTTCTGCTCGGGATACCTGTCGTGGTCTACTGGTGCTGACGTTACCAGACGTTTCGTCTACTTCTACGGCAGACATCTTCAGTGGTTAGGTATCCTCGGTATAAGTCTTTTGCTCGGGATACCTGTCGTGGTCTACTGGTGCTGATGTTACCAGACGTTTTGTCTACTTCTACGGCAGACATCTTCAGTGGTTAGGTATCCTCCGTCGAAGTCTTCTGCTCGGGATACCTGTCGTGGTCTACTGGTGCTGACGTTACCAGACGTTTCGTCTACTTCTACGGCAGACATCTTCAGTGGTTAGGTATCCTCGTTCGAAGTCTTCTGCTCGGGATACCTGTCGTGGTCTGCTGGTGCTGATGTTACCAGACGTTTCGTCTACTTCTACGGCAGACATCTTCAGTGGTTAGGTATCCTCGGTCGAAGTCTTCTGCTCGGGATACCTGTCGTGGTCTGCTGGTGCTGACGTTACCAGACGTTTCGTCTACTTCTACGGCAGACATCTTCAGTGGTTAGGTATCCTCGGTCGAAGTCTTCTGCTCGGGATACCTGTAGCAACAGGTATCCCGAGCAGAAGACTTCGACCGAGGATACCTAACCACTGAAGATGTCTGCCGTAGAAGTAGACGAAACGTCTGGTAATGTCAGTACCAGTAGACCACGGCATCTTAGCCCGGAAGCTCTGTTTCAACTAGACACCGGCCGTGAAAGCCTGCATGCTAAGATAATTGAAAGGCTTTGAAGATAATCTGATGTTCTTAAAAATATAACTCTGTATTCAATCGAATGAGTTTTAAAACTTTAAGGAATACTTAAAATTAATTTCATCAAAACTGAACCGGAATATTGAGAAATCCTACATGTGTAGAAAACTAAACTTTTCAGGAGATACAAAAAAACATCTCAGGTCCTAGATTTGTGCTCAAATTATTTTTGTCTTAACACTTTAGCTAAAATGAATGTTGATGGGAATATGTGGGTTTCTCTTCATAATATCTTGAGTCTACATGTTTAGAGTACGAAGACATATATAACTCAATGGGCATGTGGGTTTTTCAATATTGTGATTCAATTATTATTGACCATACATACGCGTTATTATTATTATTATTATTATTATTATTATTATTATTATTTTATTCACCACAATATATATATTTTTTTTTCAGTTAATAATATTGGGGAATGTGTACGAAAAAATTCTGAATAAATTTTAAAGTACTTTCTATAGTACTTTTATTGCTGTTAGGTTTTCTTTTAGATATCTTTATGTATTAATTTTACCCTTGCTACCTAATCGTGTAAAATGCTAATACCATTTTTCTTAATATTTATATTAATTGTTCTTTTATTATTTTTACGTATTTTTAAGAAATGGGTTTTTCTATCTATCCATATCCACATAACATGTTGTATCTTAAGTATCTAAAATATACAGTTGGTTTTAATTTTAAAAAAAATTTTTGGTGCAGATATTTTTAGTAGTGTACAAGTGATTTTCGAAAGCTGGCAGATTTTGTTGAACAGTTATAATAAATTAAGCACCTAATGATAAATTTATAATAAGTTTGGTTCTGAATTTAAATGAAGATTTTAATATTTGCAGACGAACCTGCATGGTGTGGACTTGAGTGTAAGAGTCCTTACAACTGGTTTCTGGCCGACACAAAGCGCTACACCAAAATGCAGTATTCCAACTGCTCCTCGTAATGCATTCGAAGCGTTCAGGAGGTAAGTTTGAACTATAAACAAACACATAGGATTGCAACTTCCTAATAACTCAGTTTGTTCTCTTGAGGCACAGAGGTGCATATTTGAAGAGGATTTCAATGTACTGCAGTTGAAATGATTTTGCTCCTTTTAAGAAAAAAAATTACAATATAAAAAAATTTTTTAATTATTTAAATTAAGTCTAACGTTACATAAAGTTTAAAAATACGAATATAATTGATAAAAAAGCACATAATTTTGTTCTTAATAATGAGGTTGTACAGATATGGAAATAAAATTTGAAGCTCCCTTATTGTATAAGTTTTGCTTACAACACACTGCTCATGTGCAGTAAACAAGAGCTCCTTGTTGTGTATATCATATTTTGATGCCCATGCGTCCTATTTAAAACTATTCAAACCTACCCACGCTGACACCAGTCGCTGTTTTCCGTCTCTCTCTCTGAAAATAGGTTGACTCGCTTTTCTCTCTTGTGAGGGAGAAAGCAAGTATTGCATGGCGACGTGTCCTATGTGCACCACATTGGCAGTGGAAATCACCCAGGCATGGATGACGTCAACTGCGTTCTGTATTTATACAGCGAGGCCACGAGTCCAGAGTCTGGTTAGCTGGCTGGCAAAAGGGTAGCTCTACGTGTCCTCCGTCACTAGCAGCAGTCTTCCAACCGGCCACTTGGGAACAGGGAGCCCATCTGCGCCCCTGTCTCCAGTGCTCTTCCTACATCGCTGAATCTCTCTCACCTTTTTCGCACCCTATAGTTATCCCTATCCTCTTATCTTACTACAGACCTCTGCTTTCTTATTTTCCCGCCCTTAGCAGTTCATGCCTCAACTTGTTTAATAAACCACAATCCTCTCCTCAACACCCCCTCTAGTCGCTAAGTCGCGAGTTTGCTCTGTTTTTTATCCGTCGATAATAGAGGTCACCCTTCCCTGCTCCTGAAGTCTGTAAGTTGCACAGTACACT
Organism: Periplaneta americana; assembly: GCF_040183065.1. NCBI lineage: Eukaryota > Metazoa > Arthropoda > Insecta > Blattodea > Blattidae > Periplaneta > Periplaneta americana. Next base: position 150,618,396 of record NC_091125.1, on the reverse strand, counting down.
GTGTTGATCCTCCGATGCCAGGAGCTTGTTCTCGACGTCGGTAAGTCGCACAGCATGCTGTGTTGATCCTTCGAACTAGAGAACTAACCTTCTACTCAATTACATCTCTCTCGCTATCCGTTCTCTCACAACACACATAAGAGCAAGCCGATTTTCCCCAGGCACTCCTGTTACCCCTTCCTCACTCTCACTCAAATCTTACTTTACTGTCACACGTCATAACTCTCCCCGCATCGAAGCCTCAGGACGAATTTCATCAGTTGCTATCATGCCTCTCGTTACCTCTACCACAGAACTAGGAGGGAAACACAGTTATACTTTTCTCGTTATTTCTGTAATAAACAAATGTTACTTTAAAACAGTCTTTCCTTAAACTTCACCATAGTTTCGTATCATCACCCCACCCACAAGTGACAGCCATCTTGTCACGTCACTCCCGTTTCCCCTCCCCACCTCGACTACACATCGGAGAGGAATAACAAAAGGAGACTGGCGTACGACACCCTGTATACAATATATGCTACTTGTGACAGTTGTGAGAAATTGTTACCTACATACAGGTGGACTCCCATCAAGACTTGCTCCAAATTTTAATTCCATATCTGTACTTGTACAACTGCTGGATGCAAAGTGTTAAATTATTATAATGTTTGGTATATAACACACATGTTAGTACTAGTTATTTTAGCCTTTCATTCCCATTTTATATATAAACCCCCTTTTAAGGAAAACTCTTATTTAAGAAAAAAAAAAGTACTCCCTCAGAGATTCGTTAAAAACTAGTTCTACTGTACTTTTACCATCATGTGCTGCTTAAAAAATGTGACCATAAAATCGGTTCTTTATTATCATATCTAAATAGAGAGGGTTTTGACTTACTATTTCATTCCAGAACATCTGATATTGAATTACATTTAATCAAGAAGTAGCTGTTAGTTGTGTGATATAATGCAGAATATTATGTGAGCAAAATTTAAATGTTGTTTTGCTTTGACAGATTCTACCTTGGAAAACACAGTGGTCGACAGTTAACTCTGCAGCCACAGTTAGGTTCCTCAGACTTGAATGCCATCTTCTATGGTCCACGGAAAGAGGAAGGCGAAGGCAAAGATGGGGCAAGTTCTTCAACAAGCTTGGTGTCAGTATCGTCTCAGCGAAATAATGGACCTCGTAAACACATTATTCAAGTGTCCACGTATCAGATGTGCGTCCTGATGCTCTTTAACAACAGGGAGAAGCTCAACTATGAGGTATGTGTTCCTCCCTTCTCCCCTCGTGGTTCCTTGGTGGTCTAGGAGTTATCATTTTGTGCTTTTAATGTTAATTATGAATCTTAAATTTCTCTTGCGTCATTCTCACCTGTGTAGTTACCACTGCACTTCTCTGGCAACCAGAATTACTAATGCTTTTTAATAAAACATCCACAGTTTTCTCTTTCCAGTATTTTATATATAATTGGTTATCTAATGTCAATGACATCTTCCAATTCCTAGTGGCCATAGCCTTCTATCCATCCAATCTGCAGCTGTCTTTCCTTCATGGCATTATAAATGCCTTGACTCCAGGAAACTTTAGGTCTGCATCTTCTTCTTCAGGTTTCCAGATATCTGATTTCCTAAAGAAAAATACCCCATTTGGAAAACTGTTAAAAATAATAGTTTCACAAAATTAACATAAACTTCATACTCAATTTTACAAGCATTAACTTAAGAGGGAAGATGGGTGAAATTTTAGTAATTTTCAATAAAAAATCGATTTTTTTTTTTTTTGTGAAAAATGAATCCCCACACTCTTATTTATATGATGAGCAAAGTTCAATGCCTGGCGGCACTTGGAAGGATAAAAATTGCATCATATTTAATCAATCAATCAATCAATCAATCAATCAATCAATCAATCAATCAATCTTCTTAATGTATCCAGCTGTTTGCTGACAACATAAAGTCCACTATAGTCCACTGTAGTCTATTCAGTTGTTGTTTTTCACGAGAAATGAGGGGTATTTTGATCGGTGTTCATTATAAATGCCTGTTGCTAGTAGCCAGAGTTGGGGTGTAGTCAATATATACTGCAGGGCTGTGTCTTCTGCAAATGGTACTGATTTTAATTTACTTCTTTTGTGGTTTATGGATGGACAGTATAGATGAATGTGTTCCAGATCTTCATCATGATTATTACACCACAGACAAGTAGGATTATCAGAAATGTGAAATCTGTGTAGGTACAATTGAGTGACAATGTGACCTGTTCTGGCTCTTGTTAAAAATGTTTGAACATGTCTGGGCAAGTTTTTGTACATTTCCAGGTCATTTGGTTTCTTTTGTACAGACTGTAAAATTTTTCCTTTGTCAGAAGAGAGCCAATTGTTGATCCATAGGTTTGTAAAATGAGACTTTACTGAAGCAAAAGCACTGGATAGAGATATCACTTGAAGAGGTGTTGGTTGCAAATATGTTGCCTGTTTTACAATATTATCGATTTTCTCGTTTCCAGGTATACCACAATGACTAGGTATCCATTGAAATGATATTTCCTTTTGGAGTTCTTTTAGTTTACTTAGTTGTTTCTGAATTTGAATAATTCTATATGCATATAGGTTTGGTACACATCTATGCACATTCTATATGCTGTAGTTAATGAAACAGTAGCATTTTTAATAAATTAAATACTTCTGAAATTAAAAAATGAAATATAATTTAGTGGACACTAAAAATTTTAATTTTGAAGTTACTATTCTGGTTTCTTTGTGACATCCCAATATTTCTCCAATCATTACGAGTGTAACTTAGACCCACAGCCTTTGGTGCACTGAGGATAGTCTCTAGCGAACTAAGTGTTGTATGCTTCTTGGCAATAGCGACATCTGTGAACCATGTTTGTAGAATTGGGGTGAATATTGGCATGTTAAGGATCCTGCAAAAAAAAAAAAAAAATAAAACCGTAATAGTGTTAAGATAAGAATAACAAGAACTTAGAAGCGTGATATGAGGATGTGTCTATGTGTTTCCTGTACTGTATCCTTTTCTTTATTAGCTTAAATTTATTTGCTTTCTGTATGTTCCAGGAAATCCAAAGTGAAACAGATATACCAGAAAGAGATTTGATCCGTGCCTTGCAGTCCTTAGCTATGGGAAAAGCTACACAGAGGATCCTTATTAAAAATCCTAAAACTAAAGACATTGAACCAAATCATATGTTTTACGTGAATGACTCCTTTACGTCAAAACTCCACAGGTAAGTCATCCCCATTTTCGTAGTCTTCATCCTCCTCCTCCTGTTCTTTCTGTTTGTCTCCTTTTTCTTTCCCCCTCTTTCTCATTTTCTTTTCCTTCATTTCTGTTTGTCGTTTCATTTTCTTTCATTTTACTTCTCTTCCCTCACTTTTTCCTTCTGTTGCTGTCTTTTCCATTTCATTCCTATCATCTTCGTTATTGTCATAGTCTATTTCTTTTCTTTCTCTTTCTCTCGCTTTCACTTCCACTTTCTTTTTTTGTCGGTGTCTTCTTCTGTATGCTTTTCTTTCTTTCTCTCTCTCTCTCTCTCTATTTCTCTCTTTTTCTTTCTTTCCTTCCGGTTTCCTGTGTCTTTTTTTGTTTCCATTTCCCTTTGCCTTTTCTCTTCCCTTTTCTTATTTTTCTATTTTGTCTTTACCCTCTACCTCGTTTTCTTTTTCTTACGTTCTCTTTCTTTTTCTCTCTCATCATGATACTCATCACCACCTTATTATTCTTCTTCGTCTTTTCTTTGGTCTTACGGACCTTTTAATTTAATTTATCCTCTCTATTTATAGCAGACTGTTCTTTGCTAGCTTCAGTCTTAATGTCCGTAAGCATTCTTAGTAGACATTGGTGATAAAATTTAATATAAAGAACTTCTCCTGTTCTTAATACTGTATATTGTATCTTGACTTGGAATAATTCGTTAACTCTTTTTATACTTTCCAGAGTAAAAATTCAAACAGTTGCTGCCAAGGGTGAATCAGAACCTGAACGCAGAGAAACAAGAAACAAGGTAGATGAAGACAGAAAACATGAAATTGAGGCTGCTATTGTCAGGATAATGAAAGCACGTAAACGAATGCCTGTGAGTATCTTATCATGTATCTCATTTTGTTACACGATTGCTACACATGTTTTTGGCTTGAGACTGCCCTTCAGTATTCCACTGTAGAATTTTAAATGACCTGGAGTTCTCGCACATGGATCTGTGTCACAGGGAACCCAAATACCTGAAGAAAACCTATGTTGCCTGGGTCAAAGACTTGCTCAACACAAGCTATAAATTCAGGATAGGTTGGGATTTGAACCCGGGCCCTCTGGCTTACAAGCCCAGCACACTGGAACTTAACAACCATGGTGGTTAGTTTAGATTTCAGTTAGTGTTGTTATTTTGACCTGGCTAAGGAAATACATATTATTGACTTTACCCAAACAAACTGAATTCAGTCTGGTGTAATTCAACGTCAATTACCTTATTCCAAAAATGGTGTGTATAAGATTAAAGACATACAATTGATATTTACTGCAATAACAATAAACTTACAGTATTATTTCGTAATTATTACATTTTACTCTGTTTATTTCACTGCCATATTAGTAATTGAAATTTGTGTAGTCTTGTCTATGTAACCAATGGTGTACTCTCTGCCTTTGCTGCTATATCATTTAAGTATGCTAATTTTTTTTTCCTGTTCTGCATCTCTCTCCTGTTAGTTTCTCCCATTTAAACTAATTGTCCGTAATGATTCCTAAATATTTGTTTTTAAATTTAATTGTGGTTTGATTCATAACTTGCAACAAACTGTTTCTACACTAATGACAATCTCTTTTACTTGCTACTGCTGAATGAGTGTACTCTCATGCATTTGGACACTCATAACAAACTACTGAGTTTATTGTTCGAATGTGTGATTATTTCTGTTGCAGCACAATGTCCTGGTAGCCGAAGTAACAGAACAACTGAAGAGCCGGTTTCTGCCATCCCCTGTTATCATCAAAAAGCGGATAGAAGGACTCATAGAAAGAGAGTACCTAGCACGGACACCAGAAGATAGGTACGTGTCAGACCTAGAAACTCGAAAAATTGTAGCTTGTATAGAAGCAGATCATGTCACTTTCTGATCCCTTTAGTCATAATCTTGAAGGTTCTCATAACATAGTTTGTTTTGACAGACAATTTCGTGATGTAGGTTGTAATGTTTTACAACAAATTATACCTACCATTTGTTTTCTGTAAAGGATATTTCGTTTAGGTATGTGTGTTCTAGACATTCCAGCTACATCACCTCAGTACCAATATTACTTGCTGTTTAGTAAAGAAATGTACGAAATTAGTATAAATAGAGAGAGAGAGAGTCAAATTTCTTCAGTAAAATATCCTCAGATTCTTCGGTAATAAAGATAAAATTTCTTGAATAAATTTATGCAATTCTTGAGTGATAATGGAAAATTCTTGGACGAAACAAGAATAGTGCGAATGTTTAATGTAGTAATGTTACGTTTTTTACTATCTTTAATGGTTACAATTGATCTAGGAAAATAATTGAAAGAGGCCACTGACCTGACAAGAGCAAATCACTTCTTTAATTCAAAATTATATGCAGGTAGCAGTTCTAAGTTTGTTATTGTAAGATTGGTTCTGTGATTTGTAAATACAGAAGAAAACTGAAAAAAAAAAAAGTATTCACAGTCTACATTTGAAAGTGTAACCCACAAAGCTTGTAATGCTCCGTCCACAAATTCTTGGTGTTATTCTCTTAAGACCTCTAAGGCTTCTGCGACAGAGAGGCCAGGATTCTTCCTCACCGAGTCATTCAGTGCATAAACTGTCATGTCACAAAAAATTGTCTCTACAGTTGGCACTTTAGCAAACAGAGGCCTGGGATTACTCTCTGTTGCATCCATCCTCAAGAATGCCTGTAAAAGAGTTCTAATATAGTAGGTTTGAGAAATTTTCAGTTAAGGTCTCGCAACATCATATTTTCTAATTTGGTGAGCATGATACTTGCTGTATTTTTCATTACAGCTAATTTTCAATTTCTCAAAATTTGAGAAATTCACCATAATATGTTAAAATTCGTGATTAAATACAATAATATATTAAAATTCGTGAATAAATACAATAAGAATTAAATGCAATATGTTACAATTCGTGAATACATACAATAATACGGCGAAATTCGTGAATAAATACAGTAATGTTAAAATTCGTGAATAAATACAATAATATGGCGAAATTCGTGAATTCAAGCAATTTTACCATTTTCGCGACTCCTAACCTTAAAAAATATCAATGAAACAGTGTTGAAACATGTTTAATACCACTTTTTATACATTTAAAAACTCTTTTGATTATGTGAGTTGTAAAATTTGACTTCTTCAGTAATAGATTATGAAAAGCTTTATATGGTGGAAAAAGACTTGAAGTTAGTGTCCAAACTGAACTCTCGAACTTAGGATGCTGATAAGTGTGTAATAGATTATAAAAATATTACCAGTATTTTCTTTCATCCATTACATTTAAGATGACTAGGTAGTAATACTTTCTCAATAGTTGATCATCAGTTTGGCGAGTGTTGGTTACTGTGAACATTAATTAGGCGAAAATTTGACATTAGTTAACATAACGTGATATCTTGATCATGGATGGTGAAACCAGCGAGTAGTCTTGGAATTTTAATTTTGATGTTATGTAATTTTGTTTGTTTGCAGGAAAGTCTACACGTATGTCGCTTGAAATTGCCATCATGGCAACGAACAGGTCAGTTACAGAACTTCTATTTTGTTTATGTTTTGTTATATTTATTCTGACATTGATGTTGTGCTGCCACAAGCAATAAAGTAATGTAATGTATCGCTTTCTGTGTCACTTGTTTTATTATTTTAGAATTTGGTAACACTATTATTTGTGACATGATTATCAGGATAAACATGTAAACTACACTTGAAATGAAGTTAGCGAAGTTTTTCATACTAGAAATTATTGATAATTGAGGATATTTTTGTAGCACTTATGTTTATCTCAACATCTAAGATACTATAATCTTTTAAAGACTGAAAGCTCACTACATGATTTATTAAAAAAATTGTCATTAGGTGGATTACACACCAGAGATACAACTACAGCTGTGTGTCGTTCACGCATAGGACAGTGTACATGCTGTTTTAATCTAAATTCTGTACTTCATCTGTAATAGTTCTATTATTTAATTCATACCGAATTTCTCATTTCTGTGATACTGGCAATGGTCGAAATACTTTCTTTTATGCACCCTCTATTGATTAAATGTTATTGGTGAGAGTTGAAATTTGTGAGGCATGTAAAAAATGGAACAGTCAAAACGTCGTAATATCACAGTCTAGTATATACAGTCGCGAAGCTTGGGGTGATTTTTTGCATTTCTCGTGATAGTTGCTAGCCGCTTGGAGCGCTGTGAGTACTAGGAATAATAGACTGTGTCACTGCCATCGTGATCTAATACAGGCCGTAAGGCAGACCATGTGACTCGCTTAACCCGATCACGAAGGGCAGTGTTTCAACCATATAAATTAATTGGAATGCATAAAAAGTAATGTATATTTCTCTAAAATGTAGTGTAATTGCATTAATAAAATTTAAAACAATGATTAGGAGACACTTCAGACATAATTCCTTGTGAGTTAAGGTGTAATATTATTTTTGGTGTGAAAATTACTTTGTTCGTATGTGTAATAGACCTACCTGCCTTTATTTCGATTAAATATTGCGAAATTATTGTACATTCATTTATGCACGATTCAATAATTTTCAGTTGCACCACACGGATATTTAGATATGTTGAAATTATAGGTTATGTTTACTGTCCCAGTTGCCCCTTTCTGTCTAATTTTAGTGGTCTCCAGTGCCCTGCCATTCATATGGAAATATTATAGGTTATGTTTACTATATCTTATATTCCTAAATTCGCAATTATACATTATAATTAAACATAATGTCATGTATGATACTCCGCACATTCAATTTGCCTGTATTTTAATACTACAATTGAGTATTGAATTATTGTATTTATCTACTACCTAAGAGACGAAGTAACAATAGTACGTACACTAATTTCATAAGAGTGGGATGATAAATTTTCTGTCTTTATCAATTAAGGTAGATGTGCTATATTAAAATCACAATATAAATTCTTTTTTATTAAACCTCAAAATAGCTTCCATTCTAAACTTAAAATGTTGATGTGAAAAGATTATGTTAACATGTAAAATTCTCTTCACATTAAAATAACACAGTTTTGTAATTATTTCTGCAACAAGAAGTAAAGAGAACTTATGGACACATTACACTAAATAAAACTTAGCTATGATATGCAATAAAGTTACAATATAATAATTCACTGAGCTGCATACACTGAAATAGAACACCCGAACATACATTACGGCCTGGTCTAGATCGAAAAGGCATTGACTGTGCCATATTTCGCTTTGTTGTGAAAAGTTGTGTAAACTGTGAAACGTTCGTTATCGGTTGTAATAACTGTAAATGGCTAAAATACAATCATTTGAGTAATAATATGGGACAAGGAGACGTTTGTAGCACTATAAATTCTAAGAAAAAGAGGTGAGAGTTATCCTTCTGAAAGATCCAGGAAGGCGATTTTATAAAATATAATATATACTTTATGAAAATAATATATAAACCTTATGTATTTCGTATTTCAATAGTGGAAGGAAGGTGTTAATTTTTCAAAAGAACAGGATATCAAAAGTACAATACATTTTATTGCCTGCTAGGGAAAGAGTCTGTGATGAGGAGGCGATAGTAGCGATCTTGATGGCTAGCAACTATCTATGGATGCATATTTCAACTGTCTATGTTTGCATATTTAGTAAGTATTGAGCTTCGTGACTGTATATACTAAACTGTGGTAATATATTCATTTTATTATAAGAGCCTACACTTTGAATATGACAAAATGTATTGAAAAAAGAAAGTATGAGCAAACAGCTTGTAGAGTTTACATGGAGATGCCAAGTGTATTGGAGATAATTATTTCACTGATAATAATCCAAAGAATACCCTTCTTCTCAATGGTAAGTCAACAATGTACCTCTTTTAAAATTCTTGCTAAGTATGTCTAACTACTAAACATCCCGATAAATACTTTACATAATAAGTACGCCAAGTTAGCTCTGTAGTATCATGTCTCCCTCCAGACTAGCCGGCCCAGGTTCGATTCCCGGTAGGTCAGAAATTTTTCTTGTAAAATTTCTACCTCGGGATTAGAAGAGATGGCGGTGCACAACTTCGAATTACTAAATTGTGCACGAATATGTCTGGGTTAAATCCCAAATCTCTCTGCAGTGCATATGAAGAGATGGCATATGTCACTGTTGATAGTGATTCATCTGTTGGATGAGGACATTAAGCCTGGCAGCCTCCTTGGTGCTATTGGACAGGAGTAGGCTACATGCTGATACCGGGTTTTCCCTTCTCCCTTCCTCACCTTCATCACCATCATCCTCAACCATTCTCTACACTACACTTACACGAACACTTAACATACACTCACCCTAGTATACCACGTAACTCTTCACAGATACATATCATGCATAACATGGCCCACCGATGTGGTGTGCAGTTTGAAAATGGGTCACAATCCTGCCATCTATCCACAGAATGCGAAACCCAAATCATGCAAAGCAAAGTGGGTAGGCATTAGTCACACACGCACGCACGCACACACACACACCCCCTCTCTCTCTCACTCCTCTCTCCCTCTCCCCCCCTCTCTCTCTCTCAACAAAAAAAATTGTTCCTTTTTACTCTTTCAAAATATCGTTCTTAACTGTCTATCTTATTTAAAATCACTATACTAAATCCCCCTCCCTCCTAATTACAAAAAAAAAAAAAAAAATCACTATTCCTGTTTAACACTCAACATTCACACGGTTTTACTACTGGGATACTCTTCTTCCTAATACATATCATTTTAATAATCTTGCTAAATCTTGACATGAGTATCAAGTTCACTTCAGTTCGATCATCCATTCCTTATCCTCAAGCAACACTCATAATGAACTATTTAAAAAGTTGTAACTACACTCACTAATATAATCTTTCAGAACTTCCCTACATCATTTTCTAAGATTTGCTTCTTTACCATAAACTTCTACCGATATATTAATTAACTAACTACTGTTTTAAATTTCCCATCATCCGTTTCAATTCTTTAACTTTCTAACGACCTCTATATCCAAGTTCTAAACACACTTTCATCACACTAAACACCATTACATCACCAAACTACAATATTACAATATGTTAATTTTATAAGTCTCTTTCCTTTCTGTCATTTTTATTACTTACGGTGCTCATGCACCAACTTTTATGATAAAAAAGAATATTTAAGTTGAGCCAATTCTAAGCAGATCACCATAATGTGTTGTTTTTCATTAATTTTTTAGTATAAATGATTATATCTTTTCCCAGTCGAATTTCCTTGTAGAGACAGAATATAAACAAAATCTTTTCGCAATACGATTTAGAAGAGGTTGCTGTACACAGAAGACTACTTTTTTCGTACCAGGATGCTGAAATATATTTTTGTTTTTTGCAGCATCTCACTACTTTCAGTTCATATTATGTAATGAGAAATTCAAAATGTTGGTGAAAGTGTTGTCTTTTTTAGTGTATTACTATTTTAATTATATGCATATTGTTTGTGTTCCCTCTCTAGTTGAAAGTTCCTGAATTTAGCACTTTCATAGCCATGTGCATCAACGTCTGTTAAAAATGTAGCAACCGTGGCTTATGAAAGCACATTTAAGAAGTAACCATGGTTAAAATGTAATTCCTATGCACCATTCATAACCACCGGTTACTTACTCTGGTTAGCTGACACCTCATTTAATGAGAGTAAAGTCTGTTTCTACAAAATGACTAAAGGAAAGCATCTATACCTTTGCAAAGATGATAGTGTCTGAAAACTACTGCGCTTACTCCATTCCACTTCGAAATGAACATATCCTATATTTTTGTGTTTCATTTGTTTGCCTTTGGATGCTGTTATGTTTACGAGTTGCATTTCTTTGTCTTTCAGTACTGTTAGGTTAGAATCGTACAAAATGGAAAATTGAAAGCGAAAATGATTATATCTCAATGTGAGTCTGAAGTACTGATAGATTTCATTACTAGATTTAAATATAGGAAATACTTAATATGTCGTCGTTGTTCCTGCAATAACTCCTATGTGACATATTTATCGATTTTCAGATTTTTGCTCTATTAAATAACTTAAATAGTGATACAGCAAATAATAAAATCTACTATATGTAATTATATTTCTTTCTTTAAAAAATGTAAGAATTCACAATCTCCTATGTACCACTGCCCGTAGAATGAATAAACGTGTTTTTTCTTTCTACTGAAAAGTTTTATATTTTGCACATAGGAATTATTGCAGGAACAACGACAACATTATATTTAAAATAATGAAATATCCATAAAGGAAAAGGATAAAGAATAAGTATATAATAAATTTTCAATCTTAAGACATATCAACTTGCAAATGTTTATTTGCAAGTTGATATGTCTTAAGATTGAAAATTTATTATATACTTATTTAATAATTCACCAGGCATATTGAAATATAAAAATGAATTGTAAAAAGGATAAAGAAGATTAGTAGAAATGTATGTACAATTCAGGGCCCCAATTATACCAAGGAAGTAAGTTATGCAACATTCTAAGATCCATCTGTTACCTCTCTTTGTTCAGCCTGTGACGTAGGAAAAGAAATAGGTACTCAAGTTATCCCCATTAAAATACTGAAAATATCAGTTGCGTAGACTCGTAATGTAAACAGCTGATTCATGGGAAAAATAGGACGAGTTATTTCAAGTGATTTGTTGCAGCAAAAATGACACTATAGATTTTGATAAACGAAATCCCTTCTGAAATGTTCTGTCACTTAAATCCTCATAAGAATTCTTTTTCCACTAATGAAACTTCACGCTCACCATCATCTCTATTCAGGTACAATACTAATAGGTTTCGAAATAATCAGCTGGTGATCTGGCCTCCATTTTGTTTTACTAGACCTGCTAATCATTGGTTATCTCCTTTAACTGCTTGAATATTGCCAACTAGAGATTACAATGAGCGTATTCCGAATCTCAGCGGTGAGCAATCTGATGGCATCACGGTGTTCCGAATTTCACTGATGGCGTGACTGATGCTCCACCGGTGTCGCACCGGTGCCATCAGCTTGCAGAGGTGGTGGCTGTCACCATCAGCCGCCATCAGTAAATCTGATTGGTTCTTGTATAGGGCGGGAATTAGCAGACGAATGACATCGTGCACTGTTGTGTCACGGCGGTGTGTTCTGCTGTATTGTTTGTAATGAGCACAACGTAAAAACAATATGTTAATGGCTTATGAGCGAACATGTCAACAGACCAGTTATTACTACCAGTTCAAGAAATAAATTGTTTATGCTCTCTTTTCTCTGAACAAGATGACAGTAAGGAAATTTCGCAAAATTTTGCTAGCGTAGCACAGAAAATAACTTATACAGTCGCCATGACAGCCATTGATCGTAGCAGTTTTGTTCCTATTTCGCTGCAGCGTGACGTCATTGTTGTGAGATTCGGAATACGCTGAATGGTTAACCTCCTGTTTAAGTCCTAACCAAGATCGATGTATCATAAAAATGCCTACCCAGAAGTTAGGTGGTAATTTTAACTGGTCTGTCTAGAGATTAGTTTTTTGGTCCTACAGAATTGTCTGTGTTGGTTACCATTTGTTATTAACGAAGAAAAAAGAGGAAAAAAAAACCAAAGGAGCAATATTCCATCTGGTGCAGTGGGTTGAACTTCGGTGTATCAGTGGTTAGTGCACCCAGTGCGTGGAACCACAGTCTACTATATACAGTCACGAAGCTTGAGTTTTGAGAGTGCTAGAAACAATAGACTGTGACGGTACTATTTTGCATTGCCTATAATGAGGCGATATTAGCGATCCTAGTGGTGAGCAACTATCTAATGTTTGCATATTTACTACGTATAGAGCTTCGCAACTGTATATACTAGACTGTGGTAGAACTGAGAGACCCGGGTTTGATCGTTGGTGCCAGAGCGAATTTTTCTCCATTAATAACAAATAATTTTAACTGGTGGTTACACTAACCGATGTTGATGCACGTGACCATCACTCTGCAAGACTGTTTGAAAATGTTGGTGTTGCTAAAAAATCAGAGGGAGCACTGTATGTGTCTTTGTTTATTCTGATGTTGAGAGCATACAAATGCTTGTTGCAGTGTTTAGCTTCAGAAGATGATCTGTGTCCAGGGCACAGGAACCTGCAATTGCGTTTGCTCCAGGCAGTTGCCCATGTGCTAGGGAGGTGCCGGAAAACTGCATCACATGCTATCGTCCCATCCCATGCATGGCTACTGGCAGAGTTCACTCAACACCTGTTACACTCAAGATTAATTAGCTGCATATAAAACATTTAAATTATTACTATTAATAAATACTACATTTTACGTGTTTTTCATATGAGTTTTTTTTTATTTTGCCACGTTTTAGTTGAAGGAGTATATCTGTTTCTAGAAAGTTAAAAAAAAATTAAATGAAAAAAACATTAACGAGTAAAGCATGTCCTTGTACAGTTAACACTGCACAGGAGTTTGTTTTTTCCTGTTGTGATCTGGATTGAATTTCTGACTGTGATACAAATTAGGTGATTGTATATGGACAGCCATGTTGTAGGGTAAAAATTGCAGCCGTGAGAATTGTGTGTGATGAAAAGCACAGTTGTGCAATGCCATGTCACTACAACAGGTGAAAGCAGTGACCCCCTACATCTGCCACCAGCGCTCCACTTCTGAACTTTACTCAGTAAAACAGAAGAGGATCATAAGTCATTCTAACCCGGCTTTTCAATCCCGCAATTATAAAAGCATGGGCGAAAAATGGGACTTAATGGTGGAATATGGGGCGATGAAGTTGTAAACACCCTGTATCTGCATAAAAACCGCAGAAGTCCATGCTTCCAGCAGTGGTATTTATCTCAGTGAATGTTTTCAGCAAAAGGAATTTTTTTTTTTTAATATATAGACATTGACTAACAAGTAAAAGGTCTTACTGGTTAGGCCTTCTTTCAGGAGGACCACTGGTTTGTCTTACTTTTGAGCTTTCTTTTCGACTGGAAATCTTAGATTTCACGCAGTCTTCTTATGTTGGGATACTTTCTACCGAGAATACTAGATGATATTTTCAAATACTGTGTGTGGGCGAATGCCAAGTCCGTACCTTCTGGAAAGGACAAAGAAGTCGGGAATTCTTGAGTGTGCAGCAACAGAAGAGGCCTCTCCATTCTTCAGTTGTGTTTCATGAGTTGAAAATAAAATATTAAAGAAAAAGTAAATAGCAGTTCATTTTCCATGATTGTATTTCATTGCATGTTGAAGTCATTCATAAAAAAAAAGTGGGGAATGTACAGTATCTGTCATCTTGTAAAATAATGTATTGATAATTTATTATTAGCTCTCAGTTTCATTGATTCTTTGTAATATTTTGTGTGTAAATTAAGATAAATTTTACTTTTTTTCCTTTTTGTATCGAAGTTGGATAACAATTTTTATACAGAGTGATTTACATAGAACTGACACATTTCTTTCATTAATTGTTTCAAAACGAATTGTGCTAGCGACAACTTATTGTACCTAAAATGTAGAGGAATTTTGGGAGATTATTTACCTCTATAGCAAATGTTGAAAATGTCCTCCATCCTGCATAAGGCACAACTCAACACGTCGTTCCATGTTACTGGCCACTCGTTGGAGGACTCTGTTGTCAATAGCTAGAATCTCCTGTGTGATGTTGTGTTTCAGATCGTCCAATGTCTGGGGACGTGTGGCGTAAACCCTGTCTTTTAAGTAACCCCATAGAAAGAAGTCTGGCGTTGACAAATCCGGAGATCTCGGTGGCCACAGGTTCCTGGAAATTATTCGGTCGTCAAAGAAACTTGCAATTAGTTCCATGGATTCATTTGATGTATGGCATGTAGCGCCATCTTGCTGAAAATATCCTTGACTCAGCTCTACATCGTCCAGTTGCTCAACAAACTCCATGAAAATCAGTCGGTACTCTGCAGTGTTCACAGTCTGGTTAAAAAAAATTGGCCCCACTATTCTCTGTGCAGATATTGCGTACCAAACTCTGATTTTAACCGGGTGCATAGGTGCTTCATGGATGACATGTGGATTTTCGATGGCCCAATGGCATGAGTTCTGTGAGTTCACATAAAGAGTCGTTTATTTAATGTGTACTGCATTTTCACGTTGACACAAAATGTCGAAAACAGCTGCCAACAATAGGAATAGAACATAAACTTCTGTGCATCTAGTGCTGCCAACAATAGGAATAAAACATAAACATCTGCGCATCTAGTGACAAGGAATCGAAACTCCAGAACATTCTGCTTAATTTGGTGCTAAAATTGGGTCATTGAATGAATTTCTAACGGAATAATTAAAGATAGAAATGTGTCAGTTCTATATAAATCACTCTGTATATAAAATAAGACTAGGTAGTAAAGATGAACTATGAATGTTATATTTTCAGCCGAAGCTAATTGGGTATGGTGAGTCAATTCTCTCTTTGCGTTCGCTGTGGTTTTCTGTTTTGTTTTTTTTTTTTTTTTGTTATATTTATAGCTTTCCAGCTCTTAAAATTTTTGGTATAGAAAATGGGTACGGTTCTTGTGCATAAAATATTATTAGGTGAACTTAAAAAAAAAAAAAAAAGACACATATAATTCCTTCCGTCTTAAAGTGATGTCATGTATTGGAAAAAATCTTGGTTTAAAAAAATACTGTATGAAGTATGGCAGTGGTTTCCAATCTGTTTTTACTGGTCCTGTATCTTCCTTACAGGTCCACATGCATGTACACAACGTTTTCAAGACACTGGTGATGGCAGGTTCAGAATTGCCAACATGACTATGTTAATAACTGCTCAGCTTTGAGTCACTAGCACAGATTGGGAACCACAGAGATACCGTTACCAAACATTTAGGATGTTTTATGGGAATAAATCAAAATCGATCGATTATGATTTTTTATAGAAGCATTGTTTTTATTTATTTATTTTATTGTGTACTGGAACATGGCACGAATGAATTTTTAATTTCTTGTATTTTTTTCTTTCTTTCGTTCTTTCTTTTCTTTTTTTTTTCTTTTTTTTTTTTTTACTAGTTACGGGATATGATTTCAGATTCCAACATTTGAATTTTGTATGTTACGGAAAAGTGGCTTCTGGTGCATTGTTTCACTGTAAGATACATCTTAAATAAACTCGTTTCTAATGAAAACAAATGGTTAGAGAAGTCGCAGCAGGAGCTGTAGAAGAAACAAGTCTAATCTTGACGTAAGTGGTCAATATATGGGTTTGCAGTGTTGGGTAAAGTGGAGTGAAACATACCTAAATATTGTTTCATAAAAGATAACCAAAGGCGCAAGAGTTTGTTATTTGTATTGTGAAGTACAAGTCAAATATTTTCTGGAAAAAAAAAAAAAAATTGTAGGTTTCTACAAGAGTTTCTTGGTTAATATGAACGCTGTTCAACTATTACTGAGTTTCAGTTCAGGTATGCTCTGGCATATCTGGTGTGGTGGTTGCTGTTGCTACTAAAAGATATTCACGTAAGTTGTTAATGCCAAAATCCTGGTACAACTATACTATTCTCCGTGGTAAACCTCCAGCATATGTCCTTCAGCGGCTTTCCAGCTCCCGCAGCGTGCAGTGTTGCCTAATAAATATTATCAAAGGGGACGTTGGCAGTTGGGCATTTATTTAATTCGTCCACACCTGTGGAGTAACGGCTAGCGCGTCTGGCCGCGAAACCAGGTAGCCCGGGCTCGATTCCTGGTCAGGGCAAGTTATCTGGTTGAGGTTTTTTCCGGGGTTTTCCCTCAACCTAATATGAGCAAATGCTGGGTAACTTTAGGTGCTGGACCCCAGACTCATTTCACCGGCATTATCACCTTCATTTCATTCAGATGCTAAATAACCTAAGATGTTGATAAAGCGTCGTAAAATAACCTACTAAAAAAAATAAAAAAAAAATAATTTAATTCTGGAAGTAAAGATTTTGAGTAGCAATAACTTTTTAAAATGATTTCCATTATTTTTTTAACATTTCTCGCACTTTAATTCCCTATCTAACGTGAAAAACAAATGAGTTTGCCACTTACCAACTTTTGCAGATGTAGAAGTCTATTTTTAACAAATCACTTCGTAGTTACTATTCTTTCCCTTTGCTTCCAAAAAGGATTTTGATTTCGAATTTTTTTCTATACTTTCCTCAGACATTCACGTATTAATCATAAAAATTATAGTGCGTTTGATTGATTACAATGTGATAAATATTTAACTCAGTGGGGAAACTGATTTCTCCCTCCCTCTGGCTCCAGTATAGCTGTTGCTCTCTCATACAAGATGTCACTCTCTCGCACAAGCCATCTATATTACAATGCTGTAATGATCTCGGATAAGGTTCTCATATGCAGGAGATTTTCTGCGAAGTATAGTAAATACATATCCTTGCCAATAGTGACACATGTTAAAAAAATAATAAATAATTTAATGACAAAGGTAAGAATCCCTTCCAAGACATAAAAATTTATTATATCGAAAATGAGGTATTGTACCTCGAACTCAAATTTAAAAGAAATGAAAGAAAGTTTAAAATAAAAGAAAATAGAATTAACAAGTTCAGGTTCATTTCACAGTAACAAGCTAAGGCCAGTTTATAATGTAGTACTTGGTGAGAGTAGCATAGTCAACTATTCAAGCTCGTTTTGTATAGAAAAGTATTTACATTGACAAAAGGATACTGCATACATTGCTGGCTAGTAATATACTAGGGCAGCGTTTCTCAAACTTTTTTTGAAGTGGGGACCACTTTTTTAAGTCAGAACAGTTCTGCGGACCACCTTACTCTTGTTTCCTTCGAAAGCAAATTTATCATTTTTGTAGCATATTTTAATATCAGTATAATTTTATTTTAAAATAGAATTAATTGATTAAAATTAATTAAATTAAATTAATTTTTATTAGTGTTAGTTGGGAGGCCGGCGGGAAAAAGACTTTTGGGGAGGCCGAGACGTAGATGGGAAGATAATATTAAAATGGATTTGAGGGAGGTGGTATATGATGGTAGAGACTGGATTAATCTTGCTCAGGATAGGGATCAATGGCGGGCTTATGTGAGCGCGGCAATGAATCTCTGGGGTCCTTAAAAGCCAATAAGTAAGTAAGTTAACGAATTAAGCTAATGTTAATAGAAGAAAATTCATTTTTGTTTCTTTGATAATTCAAGGCTATTAGAATTTGAATAATCTTTAACTTATTGACAAAAAAAAAAATAAATGTTCAAATATCTGGGAGCAACAGTAACAAATATAAATGATACTTGGGAGGAAATTAAACACAGAATAAATATGGGAAATGCCTATTATTATTCGGTTGAGAAACTTTTATCATCCAGTCTGCTGTCAAAAAATCTGAAAGTTAAAATTTATAAAACAGTTATATTACCGGTTCTGTATGGTTGTGAAACTTGGACTCTCACTTTGAGAGAGGAACAGAGATTAAGGGTGTTGAGAATAAGGTTCTTAGGAAAATATTTGGGGCTAAGAGGGATAAAGTTACGGGAGAATGGAGAAAGTTACATAACACAGAACTGTATTCTTCACCTGACATAATTAGGAACATCAAATCCAGACGTTTGAGATGGGCAGGGCATGTAGCACGTATGGGCGAATCCAGAAATGCATATAGAGTGTTAGTTGGGAGGCCAGAGGGAAAAAGACCTTTAGAGAGGCCGAGACGTAGATGGGAAGACAATATTAAAATGGATTTGAGGGAGGTGGGATATGATGATAGAGAATGGATTAATTTTGCTCAGGATAGGGACCAATGGCGGGCTTATGCGAGGGCGGCAATGAACCTCTGGGTTCCTTAAAAGCCAGTAAGTAAGTAGGTACTAAGATTAATGAGATGGATGAGCCTGCCGATTCTTGGACAGTTCTATATTTGGATGTATGCTGGTAAGTTTAAGTCGGAGATCGTCACATACATCGAGTCGATTTCGGTAGCCTACTTTGTTTTTATTAGAGTTAGTGATGAAAACTCTTTCTCACACAGATACATAGAAGCAAACTGAATTATAATATCTAAAGCATCATTGTACAATTCACTAGATTCTCTTTTCACTTATAATGAGGTCTGGAAATTAATCACACCTTCTGCTTGGAATTTCATTTTAAGTCCAGTCTCATTCGAGAGTTCAATTAACTATTCTCTTTCAGTCAATAAAAGTTTGTTATTTTCAATATCGCAATGAAAGTGATCACGAACCCATGAAAATTCGTCATATTTACTTGGAAAATAAGTTTAAAATTGTGACCTCAGAGTTGTATTATTGGTGTATGACGTACAGTATGTAACCATTTCAATGTACAGACTGAGTGTCTGCAAAACTACAGTATTAAGAAAGTTATAAATACATGAAAAGTTTCAGTCCTCTGTTATGAATTTGGGTGGTCCCTGGCTAGGTTACAGGCACGGCGCCAGATGTGCAGGGAAAAGATGGCGAGAAACACCACAGTCATAGTGTCTCTCTTTTGTTGTTGAGAATAGAGTGGGAAATCGGTACATGGATAGGGTAATAAATTTCATAAAATGTCAGTACTGGGAGAAAAAGTGGTATGTAATTGCCGTGTGTCATTTCCAAACTCTGAGATTTTCAGCTATAGAGTGATACTCAATTCGTTTGAATTTTATTTTTCCTTGTATTTTTTAAGTACCGCAAGGGCAGACCTCGAGGACCACAGGTGGTTTGCGGACCATAGTTTGAGAAATGCTGGGCATTTGAAAAGTAATGGCAACATAGTTACTGTTTCTCACTAAATTTATTTAGGTTGTTTTTGGCATTACATACTTCAAATATAGACACCTGTCATGTCAACAGTACATCGACAAATTCTTGGAAGACTGTGGACTCCATCTGCAGCTTCATTTCTGAATCTCTTCTTTACTGATCAATATAAAGCTGTTCGGATGCCAACTCTTGATTGAAAGCGAATGTCTCGCTTTCACCCATCTTGCAATAGTTCGTTAGTATTAGTATTTATTTAACCTGGTAGAGATAAGGCCGTCAGGCCTTCTCTGCCCCTCTACCAGGGGATTACAACTATAATATGAACAATAAAATTACAATTAACATTAAATTTATAATTACAATAAAAATTAAAGTACGACAAGATTACCTGATTAATGAAAGCTAGACATTTCGTTCGTTATGGTTGGACTTCTCTCCCACAAGCTTCTTGTAATGCTGTGAATAACTGAGTTGCATTTTTTCCTCTTGCAACTTGTATTTTTATTAAGCATCTTTGTTCGTACCTACTGAACATTTTTAGGGCAGTATTACTTACTGCAAATCAGAAACAGTCCCTGTATTCACAAAATATGGTTACTTAAAGACTTCTAATATTCCACATTTATGCAACAATCGCTCCTCTATTACGTACTAAAAGGTTCCATTGTTCACTGTTAGGAGCACTGATTTACAATATTGTTGCCATTATTTATTGAATACCCTTATATTTCGCTAATCAGACTTAAGATGTATACAAACAATTATTCTATATGCATAACTGTATTTTTTCGTTCATTAACATTAAGACCCAAGTGTCTAGTTTCACCAATCAATTTGTCAGCTAATGTAGAGTGTTAGTTGGGAGGCTAGAGGGAAAAAGACCTTTGGGGAGGCCGAGACGTAGATGGGAAGATAAAGACTGGATTAATCTTGCTCAGGATAGGGACCAATGGTGGGCTTATGTGAGGGCGGCAATGAACCTCCGGGTTCCTTAAAAGGTAGTAAGTAAGTAATTTTGTGAAATCACCTTTGCTATTCACCAATAATGCTATGTCATCAGAACAGCAGTGATGTTAAATTTAACTCCTAATTTGATGTCATTATTGAGATACCTGAACTTTCTGTACAAATTTTTTCTAGTAGATATTAAGTAAGATTGGAGATAAACCATCTCCTTGTCTAACTCCTATGTAAACTTTGGAGGTACTACTGAAATCAGTACCAATTTCAATTTTGTGTTCAGTATTTTCTGTGGGTAGTCTGCATAAGCGTATTAATCTATCTGAAATTTTTTTTGTTTAATTGCTCTCCAAAATTCCTCTCTTACTATGTCTTGGAAAAGTGTATGAAGAGAATATAAACATCGCTTTTGAACTCCCAACATTTTTAGATGATTTGTTTCTTTGAAAAAATTTGATCAGATGTAGAGCATCCAACAATTATTATTGAGATCCATATGTTTGAGATGGGCAGGGCATGTAGCACATATGGGCGAATCCAGAAATGCATATAGTGTGTTAGTTGGGAGGCCGGAGGGAAAAAGACCTTTGGGGAGGCCGAGACGTAGATGGGAAGATAATATTAAAATGAATTTGAAGGAGGTGGGATATGATGATAGAGAATGGATTAATCTTGCTTAGGGTAGGGACCAATGGCGGGCTTATGTGAGGGCGGCAATGAACCTCCAGATTCCTTAAAAGCCAGTAAGTATTATTATTGAGTGTGCTGGATTAAGAGAGAAGCAATATGTCTCAGTGCATCTTTCGTGGAAAGGTAAGTTTTCCTGACCAAAGTATATAAACATATTGTCCGCGCAACTTATCTAGGCACTTGGGTTCCCTAGTGCTCTCTCGCTGCCCCTCTCCTTCCCTCTCCTACAATGCTTCTGCTACAAGCAACCTTGCTACACCCCGCTTCCCCACTCTTTTAGCTGCCCAGATAAGTTGCGCGAACAGTACCATAAGTTTGAAGTTTGAATTTATCCTCACCTTCTGCAAACAAGACAGTAAGGTTATCCTTGTTGTTAGGATCGTTATGAATCTGTATTACCAGTCATCTCATATTTTAAGAAATGGCACTGTATGTAAGAGAAATCCCCCGTGTCGTGATTTTTCATAGATGCCAATTGCCCAATATTTTGAAAGTTACATGTTTTCGGAAATGCCAAAGAATACATTAGACTTACCACACTGAAATACTCGCTAAATTTCTTAAAAAAAAAAAAAATGCTCTTCTTAAATTGCCTTGGAAAATAGTTTGATATTTCTGAGTAAGTGTAACTTATGTGACTACGTCTAATAATTCCATGTCCCCAAGATATAGGCATGAAAGCACCGAATTTGCATATAAAATTAGCTGTTCCATGCAGCCTCTCTCAGTAATATCTTGGCACTGAGAGTAGCTACAGAATTGTTTGATTTGTAATCGCGAACTCTGCAATATTGAAGTGAGAATAGATATGTAGGATATAAATCCATCCTCTCCATTTGTTAACCGAAACAAAAATAAAACATTCAAACCAATACAATTGTAGTTTCTTTCTGGAAACTGAGTGACTTATTCAACATGCCTGTGTGATGTATCCCTGATACAGCACAGAAATCTTTTTGTATTAGTTATTTGCATGTATGTTCATTTAATTTATTAGAGGATGTGTCTAGAAGTAACAAATACAGATGTTTGATTTGAACCTGCAAAATAATGTGTATAATGCAATTTAATAATTATATGAAATGAAAAATTGATTTTATAGACGTATTATAAATCATATCAATTTATTTCCATTAGTTGATTTGTCTTATTTACATGCCTATGTGTTTTTGTCCCATATTTTGATCTGAGATATCTGGCAACTCTGTTAAATTCTCAAATTAGTAATCAATGCGGTCAGTCAGATGTGGCTTTAGCTACTTTGTGCTAGAAAGAAGGTGAAGGTGATGAACTTTGATGTTAAGATAAGTGAACATGTTAATGTGAGTAATATCGGATAGTGGTAATTACAAAAAGTTGCTGAAACACATTGTTCTAGGTTTTGTACTTTTATGTGCCAGAGCTACTTTTACAGTATTTGGCTACTAATTTTCATATCATCATCTCCCAATGAAGGATGCTTTTGTTTCTTGATCCTTTGATTTCAAACATACCCATCTAGGAGTAGCGTAGGCCTATATTTTTTCCTTGATGTTCTTGATACAGTATTGGAGGTGGACCTATGGTGATTGATGGAGAAACTAAACAGCAGAAAGGTGAAATGGGGGGGGGGGGAGAGAGAGTTGTGGAAATGTGTTCCAAAGTAGTTTAAAATGGCACAAAATTAATTAGGGTATTCTGGAATTTGGATCCAGGCCTCTAAAATGGGAGGTCTATATTACTTAGTATTCTTTTCTGTAAACATTTTTGTAAAAGGTAAAAAAAAAAAAGGTAAAGGTATCCCCGTAACATGCCATGAAGGCACTTGGGAGGCATGAAGGTAGAGCCCCATGCTTTCCATGACGTCGGCATTAGAATGAGGTGGTGTGGTCGGCACCACGCTCTGATCGCCTTTTACCCCCCGGGAAAGACCTGGTACTCAATTTTATAGGAGGCTGAGTGAACCGTTCTGAAAGTTTGGCAACGAGAAGAAATCCTGTCACCACCTGGGATCGAACCCTGGACCTTCCAGTCTGTAGCTAGCTGCTCTATCAACTGAGCTACCCGGCTGCCAAACATTTTTGTACAATCGCAAATATATTTGGAGAAGTTAAAAGTATCATGGTAGGCCAACTGTTGAAAAATAGTGGAATATTAAGATAGGCTGGAGAAAAATATGGGTGAAATGCATACATAAAAGGAAAAATATAAAAAAGGAAATTTTACCCCCTTTTCTTTTTGATTTTTTTTATGACTTATTTTGCCTGAAGAAATCTGAACCAATCCTACCACAGTGGATTGTTTCTTACCAAAAATATTGTTAAGTTCGATAGCCCACGAAACTGAAGAACAGCTGTGGTCAGATGTTCTTTATTTCTTTAATAGATTTTATTGATGACTCAGCACTGTAGCACTATACAGATGTATGAGAAAAGAACTAACATAATTGAATAATAGGAAAGAGGTCAGCCAATAAACCACGTTTTCTGTGAACTCTTCTGTTTTTCTGGTCATTATGAATTTTCCTTTATTGCATTATGCTTTGTGGGGTGGGGGAAATGGAATTTTATAGCATTTATAGACAAGTGATAAGTTTCTATGGCAGGCAAAAAAAAAAAGATTCGTACACTTATGTGTTTTGTGTAGGGTTTTGCGTTTATTTCTGCTCGCATATTAATTCTTGCTTGAACGTGTGAGCACTTTAATACGGTATCGAGCATAATACAGTAAAACGAATTACAGCCATGTTGAAGTTGCAGACATGGTCTAAATTGGGTACAGATAAATTAAAATCAATTTTTCTGGAAATATATTTTTTTCTGTTTTGCAAGATCTTCCACTGGAAGGGAAAATATTAGTTAACTATCCAATTTTGTGAACATAATGATAGTAATATAGTTAATCTAATTAACAATGTAGTTGAACTAAATGACCATTTTTGTAGATACGAGGAATGTAGGCCTATGTATTACGTCTTAGCCACCGAGAAGATATGGACACACAATGATATTGAAATATGTGATATGTAAGGCCTATTACGTAGATTCTAAATGCAAGATTAAGCTGAAAGCACTTAGAAGTACTGAGGAAAAAAATAGAAGTATCTTAAGTGATAAGCTAAGAAGAGGCGTAAGACTTTATTATGATGTACTGTATGTCACTGATAAAAGAGGTTATCTTGGTTATTGCGAAGACTCTGATGTCGATGATCTTTGAACTATTAATTTCTCAGACCATGGAGATCATCTGCAAAGGTGCTTTTGATTGTCATCTTTTATTCCCTTTTCTTTATTTACACATTCGGTCTAGTATACACAGTCACGAAGCTCAATATGTAATAAATATGCACCCATAGATTAGTTGCTAACCATTAGGATCGCTACTATCGCTTCATTACAGACAATGCGAAATAGTACCTGCACAGTCTATTGTTTCTAGTACCCTCATAAACTCAAAATTCGTGGCTGTATATACTAGACTGTGTTAAAACACTGTAGGGCTCATCTTTCCGAAGATGTTCTTTGGAAATAAAGAATAAGTTTAGAAGTACCGTAATGGTTTGTGTACGTAGCAAAGTGTTTTCGCGATTAAGTTTGATATTAATTGTAGTAATATACCTCATTAACCTTGTTTTAACAGTCATTAAACATTATTTTGTGAAATACCGCATAAACAAACTGTGGATAATATTGTGTTGCACAATTCAGTGCTTGGTTTTTTATTGTAATCCGAAGAAAATTCTGAAACAAGTCATGTCAGCCATTTTCAACTCGAAAGATACTATTTGGTAGGTTTCAACATACCGCTTGATTTTCTAAAAATTACAGTTAGCCTATATAATATAGATGTATGCCTTTCATATTTATCCTCTACCTCTTCCCTGCTTCGCTATACTTCAGAATACCGCGTAAGTATTTATGTACAAAGACTGTGCAAATTAAGAATAATTAAACAGGTTTTTTATTGAGGGTACAAAGGTAACTAGATAAATTACATAAAAAAGAGATGTCCCTTGCATCAAAAATAAATACCGGCAATTCAAGAATGCAATCACGACGCGGTATTCTCTAGTTTTTCCTGTAGTTTGGTTGTAGATAACAATGAAAGACGTGATCAACTTCACTAACAGTATTGGTTTATGCTGTAACTTGCCTTTGACTTGTTGATAGTTCTAGCATTGACCCAACGTAGGTTACGGTACTGCATACTCGTATGTTAGGGTGACCAAATTTCCAAAATAAAAAACCAGGACCCTTATTAAAGTTGACATGAATCAACATTTTATATATACATTATTAATTGTGTTTATATAATGTTAGTGAGCAATAAGGTCCAGTTTTATTTATTTTAAAGTAATAAATACATCGTTTACAATAACTAGGCTATAATAATTATGCAATTATGTACATAATAAAGTAGCATGGATACTTGGCTGAAGTCACTGTTGCCAGCTTTTTATATTGCAACTAGTCTGGATTAATTAGCTTAACTTATCTGTTTAAAAATACTTTAAATTAACTGGACCTTACATCATATCCATGTCACTGTATTCTGAACTTATAACAAATTTGTTTGTCTTATATTACCTTTTAAATATTTTAACATTCTCCATGAAGATCAACTGTACAATCTTCATCATATTTATTTGATGAGTGAATTTGCTCTAGAAGTGTTTTCAGGAAACTATAGAAGTCAATGCAAGAATTTTTTTTTGAAATTACATTAGTGTTGGCCTTTCCTTGAGGAAAACTATAGAAGTTTATGCAAGATACATATTTGAAATGACATTTTATGATTAACATGACCTTTATGGTTCTAACTGAAAACTGATTCCTTTCGTCACACCAAATTGAAAGCACTCTTTCTGGTGAATTGGTGTCAGGTATTCCTAACACAAAACTTACAATCTGAATTATGTCTGTAAAACTAATGTATTTGTCTTTTATAATTTGTAATAGGTTCGTTCCAACAAGCGGTTCATGGATCAGTTCATGTACGGTTCCTGTACCATCTTATGCGCATGCGCTAGTTGAGCATCTGCTGTGGGATTGAAACTGGACTGGACGTTGTTGGAACGCTTTCGCGGATCGTTATGTACTAAATCCAGAGATGCTATAACTGTGATCATCTTTGCTAAGAACGGGATGCTTAATTATTATCGTTTCGCAGCTAATTCTAATTGCAGAAAATAGAATTTCGATCATTTTCTATAAAAAGATGACAAAAAATATGGAAGGCAAGAATTCCGATAATTGACTTCAATAGTTCTTTTTTTAATTATTAATGTATGTACGTTATTTATTATATTTTTAATCAAAGCTGCATGTTGAAATTGTAATTAACTGTTTCAATAACCGAATAATTTCCATTCCCTTTCTTTTTGGCGAAAATTTAAATTAAATCTAGTTTTATTATTCGTCTGTACTGTCACTTTTCATCTTTAACCTCAATGATGTGAACAGTCGATCATGTCTTTCTTCAGTATCCAGGAGACGTTGGTGAGCTTATGCGCATGCGCGTCTTGCGTACTCTTCCGTACATGCCTCAATCCACGGACTATTTTTGACCGTTCCGAACCCGTGTCAAAAGCTTGTTGGAACGCCCGACTGCAGTACATGTTTCCGGTTCAGGACTGGTTCGGATTGTGTTGGAACGCTTTTTTTGTACTGTGCATGCTCACGATGGTTACGGACGGTTCCTGACTGTTGTTGGAACGAACCTAATGTCGTTCGACTTACAGCGCGGGCGCATGCGCAGTACGGATTTCATTCCTTTCCTTTCGACATCTGCTGGGTAGAAGCTGTTTCTATTTCTGTGCGACATTTCCGTAGGTGGGCCAGCCGAATTCACTCGACAGGACCCGAACATGTTTCGGAAAAAAGTAGTAGCAGACAACTTTTAATCAGCTGTTTCTCTGTTTCCGCGCTCTTTGTAGCATCATGGCAGAGTGGAACAAAAACCAAGTAATGAAATTAATCGAACTTTACGAGCAATGTTCATGCTTATATGACATCAGAAATAAGGACTATCACAATAGGATTCGGAGGGAAAATGCACTGAAGTTTATTTGTAAAAATTTGGAGTCAGTTCGTCCTAATACTATTCCCTCTGACATCAAAACAAAAATGAAGAACATCAGGAGTCAATATGCAAGAAAAAAATTAAACTTACAATTCATTTTAATACAATAAATATCCATTGGACAATTTTGTTCCAGTTTGAAATATTTACTGAGAACATGGTATAATCCTTTCTCCTGCCTTCTGGATATCCATTTCCTTTCCCAGTCTCTCTTCGGTTTTTTTTTTGTGTTTTTTTTTTTGCTTCTCATTAGTGCAAGCTAACAAAACACTTGAAGCTGCAGAAACTAAAACAGCTGCTTTTATATTGTTCTAATCCATTCTGTTCATTTAAAAGCTCACCACATCACCCACACGTTGCTCGAGCTCAACTAGTCCAAGAGGCCTATACAGTAGAACCTCGATTATCCGTCACCCTATTAACCGATTGGCGGATTATCCGACTCTCTATTTCTCGATCTTTTTTTTCTTCAGAAATAAATAACTTATATGAAGTACTGTTTTGTACATCATATTAGTAGGTCCTACATATTTTTTTTGCTAGAGAGTGTTATTACAAGCCTTTATCGTTACACAGTATTGTCTATTTCCGTTCTATAATATAACTTGTATAGCATATAAAAGTCTTCCACGGGTGTTAACAGGAAACGTGTTGTGCTAAGTATCGAAAAAATGGAAATAATTGGTTTCAGAAAGAGAAACTGCGGCTCATTTCGCATCAGAATACGAGATTGGAGTTACAACTGCGCGATTTAATAAAAAAAAACAAGGACAAAGTGTAAAAAAGTATGTAAATGTACAACATGAGACCTCCTTTATACCTGTCTTTCCTGAGACAGTCATTACAAATGGCTTCCTTGCCCCTTAAAAACCCGTCGTTGACAACCAGACTTAAATTAGTGAACTTGTGATTCACTACTTAGCGAGTTAAATGCAAGACCATGGAGGAAATTACAAATTTTTCATGGTACGGATTATCCGATTTTTTCGATCAACCGTTCAGTCCATCCCCTTCATTACCACGGATAATAGAGGTTCTACTGTATATACTATATACTATACTATATATACTATATATTATAAGTCCTCTTGAACTAGTCTCGAGTAGCAGACGAGAAATCTGCCTAGAGTGAATGGTGATGCTACATATAGCCGACAGAAAGCGCTTGATATAGGACGTTGCTCGACAACTTGCGTCGATTTGTGGACGAGAAATCTGCCAAGTGTAAATGGTGATGCTACATATAGCCGACAGAAAGCGCTTGATGTTGCGCGACAAATAGCAAGTGTAAATAGGGACTAATTTTAACATCACACTCTTTTCAATGTTCAATTTTTGTTCCATATTATGTTTTCGGTAATTTTAAAGATACGATGGAAAGGTATTATGTCATTGATGACGTCACTTACTACTGGCTTTTAAGGAAACCTTAGGTTCATTGCCGCCCTCACATAAGCCCGCCATTGGTCCCTATCCTGAGCAAGATTAATCCAGTCCCTACCATCATATCCCACCTCCCTCAAATATATTTCAATATTATCTTCCCATCTACGTCTCGGCCTCCTCAAAAGGTCTTTTCCTCTCTGGCCTCCCAACTAACACTCTATATGCATTTCTGGATTCGCCCATACGTGCTACATGCCCTGCCCATCTCAAACGTCTGGATTCAGTGTTCCTAATTATGTCAGGTGAAGAATACAGTTCTGCTTTGTGTAACTTTCTCCATTCTCCTGTAACTTTATCCCTCTTAGCCCCAAATATTTTCCTAAGAACCTTATTCTCAAAAACCCTCAATCTCTGTTCCTCTCTCAAAGTGAGAGTCCAAGTTTCACAGCCATACAGAACAACCGGTAATATAACTGTTTTATAAAGTCTAACTTTCAGATTTTTTGACAGCAGACTAGATGACAAAAGCTTCTCAACCGAATAATAACAGGCATTTCCCATATTTATTCTGCGTTTAATTTCCTCCCGAGTGTCATTTACATTTGTTACTGTTGCTCCAAGATATTTGAATTTTTCCACCTCTTCGAAGGATAAATCTCCAACTTTTATAGTTCCATTTCGTACAATATTCTGATCACAGGACATAATCATATACTTAGTCTTTTCGGGATTTACTTCCAACCCTGTCTCTTTACTTGCTTCAAGTAGAATTTCCGCGTTTTCCGTAATCGTTTGTGGATTTTCTCCTAACATATTCACGTCATCCGCATAGACAAGAAACTGATGTAACCCGTTCAACTCCAAACCCTCTGTGTTATCCTGAACTTTCCTAATGGCATATTCTAGAGCGAAGTTAAAAAGTAAAGGTGATAGTGCATCTCCCTGCTTTAGCCTGCAGTGAATTGGAAAAACATCAGATGGAAACTGGCCTATACGGACTCTGCTGTAAGTTTCACTGAGACACATTTTAATTAATCGAACTAGTTTCTTGGGAATACCAAATTTAATAAGAATATTGATGACATCACTACTATCTAAATATAAGTAGGTACTTAATTAAAATTATTCTTTCATCTCCTCTCTTTTTCTCTTCACATGATTCATTTGAGTAATAGCACAGTCTACTATATACAGTCGCGAAGCTTGAGGTGATTTTTTGCAAATCTCGCTATAAAGCGCTCCAAGCGGTTAACAACTAGAAACAATAGACTGTCCACTGTCGACTTTGGATTTAGAGTGGACTGAGTCGTATTTCCATCGAGTGCTAGGTCGTTGTGTATTTCGCATTGATGCTCGTGAAGAAAAATCCTAACATCTATTTATTATTTTACTTCTAGATGCAAAAAGTGGTTAATAAACAGCAGGAGGGAAGATCTAGTGACAAAGAATGAAGCATATCTTTATAATAATATAAAGTTTTGCTCTCTTCATTTCGAAAACACACAATTTATGAATGAAAACAAAAATAAATTAATCTGGAATGCAGTTCCAACTTTATTTGATGTTTTAAATAAACCTGTTCTGTTATTACCTGCAGCTGAGAAACAAAAGCTTTGCACTAATTCTAGGTCTGTATCAGCTGATTCCTTGAATAATTGTACATTTTCAGACAACTTAGGCCTGCTTTTTTTTTTATAAGGATATGTTTTTAATTATAGCTGTTAATTTTGTTGTTATTTTTATTTGTTACTTCACTAGATACGTAGAAAAAGTAAGTCTGTTACAATAAAATTTATTGATCACGTTTTATTTCCAATTCTGGTGTGATTAATATTGCTTAACCTCATCCCACTTTGTTAACTACGTAAGCCTACACTACAAGTATCGGTACACGTTAGTTACTCCCATTAATTCATATTTCCATTATTATTGTTATTATATTGTTGTAAAGGGAAATGCAAATTAATATTTATTGATTTCATAGTTCATTATCGCTATAATCTTGAATGAGTGAAGCGATTATAGTAACCTACTGTATTTCTTGCAGGTATCTTCGAGTTTATGGTGGAATTTAATATACTTCATTAAAATAATAAATGAACTTTATACATTCAATATTTCAATAATGGAAGGAAGATGTTAATTTTTCCAAAAGAACACGACAACGAAATATTTTGTCATCTGCTAGGAGAGATCTGTGATGATGAGGCGATAGTAGCGATCCTAGTGGTGGGCAACTACCCATGTTTGCATTTTTACTACATATTGAGCTTCACGACTGTATATAGTAGACTGTGGTAATAGGTCATCTTCATGTATCATTGAATTGAATTCATTACGGTAACATCTGTGATGGAAGCAATTAATGTTTTACAGCCACCGGCGTGGCTCAGTCGGTTAAGGCGCTTGCCTGCCGGTCTGAAGTTGCGCTCGGGCGCGAGTTCGATCCCCGCTTGGGCTGATGACTACCTGGTTGGATTTTTTCGAGGTTTTTCCCAACCTTAAGGTGAATGCCAGGTAATCTATGGCGAATCCTCGGCCTTATCTCGCCAAATACCATCTCGCTATCACCAACCTCATCGACGCTAAATAACCTAGTAGTTGATACAGCGTCGTTAAATAACCAACTTAAAAAATTATGTTTTACGTGATTATGAAATAAAATAAAAGAAAAAAAATATTTTAACAAACATTTAGGGAAACGGGACGCCATTTAAAAAAAAACGGGATATTTGACGTCCCAAGCATAACCTTTACTACAATATCCATTACAAAGGTTTGACAGTAATTACGAATTTAAGGATGTATTAAAATTTTAACATATCTTTGCAATTATTTTATAGCAGAAAGATGAGCAGTTTTCTTGCTTTTCTTCTTCTCACAACAAGAACACGTGGCAAAATGAATTAGCTTCCACTCTACAAACATTCAACTGTCTCAGTGATCATGAAGGCGCGTGTGGCGTCCTCTCTTGAAAAAATGTGAAACTACAAATAAATAAGCATCTTCCCCCGATAGTCATCTCCCCCCGATTCACTCTAATGCTAGGATGGCATAAACAATTAAAATCTGCACACGTTAGAAACATATTAGTGATCAGTGTACCAAATTTCAAGTACCGGTAAAGATGACCTCTAAGAGAATAGTACATTATGCAACGAGCCTATAATGAAGGTAATTAAGAAGCGAGTATGGATATTTATGAAACGAGCGCAAGCGAGTTTCATAATTTTCATACGAGTTTCTTAATTACCATTATAGGCGAGTTTCATACGACTTTTTATGCTCGACCATATTTCTAACTTGATATTATTAATTTTCTTTGTATGTGACCTTGACCAATGTCCCGTATGTTGTGAGATGTTGGCAGACGCGAAAGTATTGATTTTTTTCGAGGAACAGATGTCCACATTGTCCTTGCTAGGCCATAAGAACCTACAGAGATAACACTGAAATTAAATTAGACATTGAAAAACGAGATGACAAATTGAATTTATTTGAATATTATTTACAATTAACGCTAATTATTATAGTAACAGAACATAACCTTCTGCGACAGTATTGGATTTCCAGCCTCCGTGACTTTTCGCTAATTCTCTTTCGATTGCATATCCGAGAATAATCGATAGTTGCGGTTTTATAACGGTAGAAAGCTGACCTGTCATTGGCTGAACAGTTGTAACCTGAGTCGTCATTGGCTGAAAGACCTGACCTTTAATGAGTAGGTGTACTTACTTTAACGACATGCATTAAAGGTCTGCTACCAGGTGTATAATTACTACATTTCGGCATGGTCGAGCATAAAAATAATTATTTTTGTCCAAGTTTTAAGCGATTCGGACCACTGTGCGTCGTATGTCCCTCGTATAGTACAGCTTCTGTACGTGGGCTGGCAGAGATTCGCGGATCACAGTTTGTAGCAGTGTTGTACCAGGGACAACTTGGTCGTCAATTGCATTATATGATTTATGCAACAAAGGACTTGGAAGACTCTCGATTTCGTGGAAGTAGTAGTTGTATGTTTCGTTCATAGATGGCGCTCACGTGGCAACACGGAGGCGTGAAACGGAAATTTCTGATTGAAGCATTGTGAGCCCAGATAAGAATATTCGGCGCATGCTTGGAGGAAGGAAGTCTCGCGATGAAATCCTGTAAGCCAACAGGACTGTGAAATTTGAAAATCGCATATTTTTCATCCGAGTGACTTGAAATTTCTGTCACGTGACGAACCTAGACATCGCAACAGAAATAAATTCGTAGATCGGACCACTGGTTAAGAAACATCAAGTTCGGCTCATTGTAGCTTATTTTATTCATCTTCGGATTCTTTCTTTCCTATAATTGCAGATATTAATGCTTCGTTTACTTGAAGTCTGCTCTCTATCTCTATAGTGTTTTGTTTTGTGTGTTTACCTATCTCTTCTTTGTTTATGTCTTTAATTCTTCCTCTAGTCCATTCTCTATTTATTAGCTTCCTTTTCATACTTTTTACCTTGCTTCTTTGATTACTTCCTTCAATTTTTTTTCCTTTTTGCTCTTTCTTCCTTCCTTTCCTCGTTATTTATTCATTTCCTCTCGTCACACTTGTTACTTTGTCCAAATAGTTCTCCTTATAATTTTTCTTTGCTTGCTATTTATTTTCCATCCATCCATCCATCCATCCATCCATCCATCCATCCATCCATCCATCCATCCATCCATCCATCCATCCATCCATCCGTTCGTCCGTCCGTTTGTTCCATTTCATTTCATTTATTGTATTCCATAGATCTTACATTAGCAATGAAGCTTTAAGATGTGGAACAAGTCAAAATTTTACAAGATTACAATTACACTTTTTACAATATTTGTTTGTTTGTTTATTTCTTTCTCTCTTTCTTCCCCATTTCCTAATTTTATTTCTTTTTCCTTTCTTCTTCCATCTTTTTATTTTCTTTGTTATTCCTATCCTCATTCATTTCATTCTTTATTTTTCCCCGGTCTTCCCTCCTTTTACTTTCTTCTTGTCATTGTCTTTTTCTTTGTATCGTTGTTATCTTGTACTTATAAATTATCTGAAGGATTGCAATGTCCGTTAAAACACAGCCGATTTAAATAACTCATGAAATACCCGCGAAATATGTGAAATATTATGTCTGGCCTCTTAGGTGCATTATGATTCCAACACACTGTTCTTTCGATATGGTTGTGTTTATGTAGGAGGGGAGCTGACGTTATTATACCTTTGTCATTTACACCGTATTTGGGTCAGAGAGTCATACATACAACCTCTATGGTCTTTTTACTATCATTGTACGTATTATTAGGCCTACCTCATTTTCATGAAATCGTCTCGAATAGCCTAACATTCTGGAAAATGACACTTAGAAAATCCTAGAATAAATAAATAAATAAATAAATAAATAAATAAATAAATAAATAAATAAATAAATAAATAAATAAATAAATAAATAAATAAATAAATAAATAAATAAATAAGTAAGTAAGTAAGTAAGCAAGCAAGCAAGCAAGCAAGCAAGCAAATAAATAAATAAATATACCAATAGAGGAATAATTAATTACATGAATAAATAATAATAAAATGAACAAATAAATAAATATAAAAAATGAAAAATAAACAAGCAAGGGCAAAGAGAAAAATGACAAGGGAAAGAATTGAAAAGAAATAAATTGAAAGACAAAAGAACAGTAAATTTTTTTTTCCTCCTTTGTTATTCACTCACTCTCTCACTCGCTGATTTTCTTTTTTTTTACATTCTCACATTCTTTTTTTTATTTCTTTTGTTATCTTCCTATATTTCTCTTCCATTCTTTGTCTTTCTCTTTTATTCTTTTTAGTATGTTATCTTTTTTACTTTTCTCATTGGTATCTCTCTCTCTCTCTCTCTCCATATTTTTCTAATCTCTATTATACATTTAATTCATTTGACATTTTCTTTTCTAATTCATTTATTCATTCCTTTCTCTCTATTAAAGGTTCCTGATAAGATTCTTCAGACAATATTGCATCAACCATTTTAAAATCTTCACTGAACATCATCAATCACCATCTCTATTCATCTTTATAATATTCAATGTATATTATTTATTTTCAATAAATGTGTATCGTTTTGATAGCCACCACATCTTTTCGCAGAATATTCTTTTTTTTAAATTTCATTATGCATTTTTTTTAACATTAATATACATATTTTCTTTTTTGTTCATTTGAATTGATTAGGATGCCGATATTTTAAATCCAAGATTTGGACGGATATCATTTCGATGATATTCTCTCTTTGGTTATTCTTCCTCTCTCTTTTATTTCTCTTTTATATATTCTATCTTCTCTTTCTTTGTTTGTATTTTGTTCTCTTTGTTTCTTTTTTGCTTTTTTTCTTATCTTCTTTCATCTTTGCCATTTCATTCCTTTCTTGTTTACTGTCGTTTCTTCTATATTATTTTCTTTCTCATGTTTTATTCTTTATTTTTTATTATCTTTTATTCCTTTTCTCTTTCTTACATTTTTCTTCCCCTCTTTCGATTTTATTTATTTCGTTTCTACTTTTTTAATCGGGAGGTATAGTCAATCATAAATTCACACAAAATATCGTGTTTTTTT
Organism: Periplaneta americana; assembly: GCF_040183065.1. Lineage (NCBI taxonomy): Eukaryota > Metazoa > Arthropoda > Insecta > Blattodea > Blattidae > Periplaneta > Periplaneta americana. The sequence goes on along the minus strand of NC_091125.1, from coordinate 150,582,770 downwards.
TACTACATGCAGCGTGTTTTGTAAGTGGACCGCTCTTGTTAAGTTAAGCTATGTTTTCTCCACGTTTGTGTAAACGGACCCTAACTAAACACCAGAAGCGTCATACCACTTTACTTACATCGCAAAATCATCAGCTCCTCCGTAACCTCTGTCTCCCGGAAAACCCATGTTTTGGACGAAAGATAATCTAAAAAGTGAGTGGGGTGAAAAAAAAAAAGTTTACATTCTGCCACTGGCTATGTAATAATGAACGTGATATACACGTGATGTCTGCTAGCATGTAAACGTGTCTGGAAAAAAAAGAGAAGAGAAAGAGAGACGAGACGAAAGGGGGACAAAGAAGACTAAGAGGAAAAAAGTGTGAGGAGGGAGGAGCACTCTAACAGTCTTATCAGCGAGGAGTTAAGGCAGTGCAGAATTTATTGGTGTCATGTGCCTCAGAAAGGAAGAGTATCATCAACTATAACAGAATACTCGAGATCGCGGGTCCCCAATATCTGCCGTGTTTGTTCGTGGCGGAAAATGCAGCCCATAACAAAAACGGGCGGAGTGCTATAGAAGCTCTATCTACATAACCCAAACACAGAGTTTAACATTCCTTTTCAATAACCCCAGCCCTCTAGACTGGAATTATAATGCCCCTATCTTCCATTCTTTAACAAAGTTCTCAGATTGTGCAACTCCCCTTCGCCTCACTGAAAGATAGGCCGTCGGTTTAATACATTTTCCTCCCTCACACACCCAACATTTTGATCGGTTAATTGTCTGCTAATAAGCTTTGTATCGAACACTTTAACATTGTGTGTAAGTCACGGTCATCGGTTCGAATCGTGTCTAAAGCATGGATAAATGTTTGTAGTCAGTGTGATGTTTTGTTGGTTTATTTAGGTCGTGCCAACCACATGTCTGACATACTTGTTTCTCCATCCAACGCTGTGTTATATTTTTTAGAAATTAATTTCTGAATGTTTTCAGACCTAATTAATTTTGTATTAGGCTTGCAGGTTATTAATAGGGAGCGGATTTTTATGTGCTAAAAAATTTAAATATATTTATTTTTTATGTGCTAAAAAGTACGAAAATATTTGCTAAAAATAAAAATAAATATTTTTTTAATATGACAAAAATACCTTACTTAGCTTGAAAAAAAAATGTTACTAGGTACTCACCCACCACACTTGAGTGCTAGTAGTTGGCCGAGAATTGCAGTGAACAACAAAGGTCATCTCCAAATTCTCCATCACAAATGCATGCCGATTATCTCTGAACGACGACTTATACTGTGAAAACGATCTTTCCATATCACAGGACGTCAGACGTGCATATTTAAAGAGAGGAATGTCACAAACACATACATCGTCAATTTCACCTACAGGCACATCCTCCAATACTTGAGCAACTTCACACAAAATTTTTTATATCCACTGTTTTTCCCAAACACATTCTGGAATTTGTCCCTTAGTAATTGTGCTTCTGAACCTGGTAGCGAATCTAGTTTAATTTCCAACGGCACGCACCTCCCTGTTTGAGACAACAGGTTTTTGGATGTTTCGAGTTTTTTTATGGTGTCACACAAAAAGCTTAAATTTCCTAATAGGAAAGCCAAATCGTTTTTTAAATAACCGTCTTTCAGTGTATCTTGAAGGATATCGATTGACGAAGCCCGATAACAGAGAATCACAACAAGATGTATTGCCTTACTTGATAGGCATGAGCGAGAGACGAGAGATTTGTTTAAATTAAATAGCCTAATATTTATACAGGAGCTCTTATCTGTTGTGTTTCACAAACAAAGCGTGGAATGAAATCATCTTCAGCAACAATAAACATTCCTAATTATGTGTTGCAAGATCTCTCCTCCTTGTCCATGTTAATTTATTCTCTAATAATAACATTGATATGCTGCCTAGCAGTTCTCAGAACTTGAGGCGATACTATTACGAAAATGGGCCCCGGATACACCACACAGCGCTTAGAAACACGAAGCAACCAAGAGTTCTTAAAAAGGATAACGTATTTCTGAGTGATATAATTGGTTTAGTTTTAAAATGTTTAAAAGTTTTTATAAAATTATATAAGTAAAAAAACTCCAAGATTTATGTGTTTATAATAGATTTCCTGAAAATATGTATTTACAAAATTTTTTTGTAAAAATATGTTTTTATGTGAAATAAAATTCGGGGTTTAAACTTGAAACTTCATGTTCGGAATTCTTAACTTTGTTAATTGTGTTTTATCACAAGCAAAAAGAATATTTAGTTACATAGGAATCCGCTTCTTAGTTATTAAGTAGTGTTAGCCTATTTTATGAAATAACACGACTTTTCAGTCTTTGCACATCGGTTACATATTTTCGCATAGAGCTTAGGTAATAATTAGGGAAAGGAAGTTCATGCCCTAAAAACGTGAAGAATATGTATGCATTTATGCCGTAAAATAGATAAATCTGCTACAAAATAAGCATTATCAGTCTGAGATTATTTTAACAGAATAATAAGGTAAAGGTAACTTACGTTTAGTCTATGGATTTTGAAGTGCTTGCCTCATTGCTGAATGCTCCATTTATGCTGTTACAGTTCACAACTAAGCAGTGACGTATGTTTTCTGTTGTCATTCTTCGCCTGTTTTCTCTCAGCATAGCTTTGTAGCGCGAAAAACTTCGTTCTACGTCACAAGAAGTAAGAGGGGCTTGCACAAAAACTGTGAGCTGTTCTATAGAAAATTTTGTTGTTTTTTGGGGTGTTTTTCCTTCGAAAATATCTTGCATTTCTTTAAGTTGATAATAGTCAGGGTTTTTGGAAAGAATATTTGCTGTTTTCTCGTTCACTTTATCTCCTACATTTCCTGGAACTGATGTTAAACTGGATATTGTTCTATCGAAATCTGCTAAAGACTGCAGTAAAGGAATACCAATTGCTTAAATAAATAAATAAATAAATGAATAAACAAACAATCAAACAAATAAGTAAATAAATAAATAAATAAATAAATAAATAAATAAATAAATGAATGAACGAACGAACAAACAAACAAACAAACAAACAAACAAACAAACAAACAAACAAACAAACAAACAAACAAACAAACAAACAAACAAACAAACAAACAAACAAACAAACAAACAAACAAACAAACAAACAAACAAACAAACAAACAAACAAACAAACAAACAAACAAACAAACAAACAAACAAACAAACAAACAAACAAACAAACAAACAAACAAACAAACAAACAAACAAACAAACAAACAAACAAACAAACAAACAAACAAACAAACAAACAAACAAACAAACAAACAAACAAACAAACAAACAAACAAACAAACAAACAAACAAACAAACAAACAAACAAACAAACAAACAAACAAACAAACAAACAAACAAACAAACAAACAAACAAACAAACAAACAAACAAACAAACAAACAAACAAACAAACAAACAAACAAACAAACAAACAAACAAACAAACAAACAAACAAACAAACAAACAAACAAACAAACAAACAAACAAACAAACAAACAAACAAACAAACAAACAAACAAACAAACAAACAAACAAACAAACAAACAAACAAACAAACAAACAAACAAACAAACAAACAAACAAACAAACAAACAAACAAACAAACAAACAAACAAACAAACAAA